>NW_019396028.1:0-96110 GCF_000591075.1 Eurytemora carolleeae
CTCTGCCTTTGTACCGTTGATCAGATGCTGAGTCGCCCTAATTCAACTCTTTTAAATAATTATTATTAACACCCTGCGTGTATCTAATAATTATACCTTTTAATCTTTTTTCTTCCTGACTATTCTTTTACATAACTTACACGTTATAATTCAATAGTCAGGTTTGCAACAATAGTTGCACCTTGAAACCTTTATCCAGTAGATCCACTGAACTACTATAATTCTCAGGAACTCCCGCGGCACATGGGCCTATGAGAACCTACACCTTTGTTATATAAATTGTCTCACTTTGAGCTGATTGTATACAGTACTCGTTCATATTGTTCTATAGACTTTGAGAACGAATGTTAAACCCCAAAACTCGAGGCTTATGATATCAAGAAACCTTATGCAAATATGAATAAATTGCTACCTTGAACCCATCTTTGCGTCGCTAGAACGGAACTTGAACGCTGCAAAATACTCATCCGATCGTCTACATATCTTCTGTAAGATCCAGCAATCAGGGTTCGTTCTAAATGATAAAAGAAATACAAATACGTGCGGGTTTATCTTTGAAATAAAATAAATATTATCAAATAAATACGGTCATGTACTAGTAAAAAATCACAATAAAATCTCCAAGCTGAGCTTCGCCTCGTCTATCGCCCCCTTTTACGTACTCAGAATCCTTATCGGTCCGAAGACTATTCCATTTACAAAAAAGCCTTGGTTACCTCAAATTGCGTCACAATACTTCTAAACCTTGACGAAAACTGACTCGTCTCCGTGCATCTAACACATCCTTCTGAAAATGCGTTCTTTAAACCAAAGTAACGTGAAACATATAAAAAAATATCGAACTTTTAACCACCGCGGCTTGTCTTGAACTCGTGGGTTTTTTAGCGCTCTCCCGGCAAAAAAAGGAAACTCATTCTAACCCATCCGGTATTGCGCATATTTTTGGTCGTCGTTACACTGGAGGCAATCAATCAATCCTTTTACTATCTTTTTATAAGGATTCCCTATAACTAAACCTTAGATACGTCATTTCTGTATAACGCACACTCTTAAGGCCCCAGCTTGTCCTTTTACTAAATTCATTCCATCATATTTAACCTTTTTAATATCGTACAGCTTAAATTTAGACCCGGATACGGTTGCATCCGTCTATTCATTACTCTTTAAACCCGGAGAAATTTCTACACCATCTATGAGATTCACACTTCTGCAGGCTCATTTCTCCGTAAATACCTGGTTCACCTTTACTCCGAGTCTTACATAAGTAGGCAAGTTTTCATATCTCTCTCCGGAGAAGTTTTATAAATTCTAAATTGACTCTTTTACACAATTTTTTGGAGAGAGTACTCAGAACTCATACCTCACAAAACACTCCGCAGCGGCAAAACTGTTCTGAGTATGAACTCCTATTAGAAATAAAACTAAATACACAAATAAATATCTTTATTTTTGGCTCAGAGTTATATGCCCATTATCCATGGGCGCAATTTATACATCTAAATTAGATTGAGCATAACTGTATATATTTACTTTACTTTCCTCCGCCGATTTTAATTATCTCAACATATATACAGCTCTATTATGGCGGAGGAAACAACAATACGGACTAGATGACATTATATAAAACTTAAATTGGTGGGATGATAGCAAACTCGTCATCCTCACCAACCCTTACTCCAGCTCCTCATTGAACTGGGTTTCAAGAACCACATCAGCCTCCTGTGTATCACCTCTCATTATGGCCTCAAATTCCTCATCAGACTCCGTCCTCTTCTTACCCGCATACTCATAATTCTCCAGGGTGACCAGGCCTCTCAGTAACTCCTCTGACAGACCCCCTGAGAATCTCTTCTTCTTTCCTTTCTTCTTTCTGGCACTGACAGTCAGGATTCTCTTGCATTTTGGAGCAGACTCATCCGCACCATCAAACGCGTTCTCCATATCAGTGTTCAACTCTGATCTCTCGGATTCCGACGTGTCTCCGGGCTGGGATGGTTTATAGCTCCCCAACCTCTTCTTTACTGAACCCAGTTTCCTTCTCTTTGCCGAGCTCTCCTCCTCTATTTCTGCGAGTCTCCTCAGCTCCCTCTTCCTTTTCCTTCTCAGTTTCCACTCCGGGAGCTGCGGCAGGTTTTCTCTCCACCTTGATCTCTCTATCTTATCTCCGGACTCCTCAACCTTTCTCAGGTACTCCGCCCTCTTAGTGTAGGCTTCCAATTCAGCTCTGGATTTCTCCACCATGGCCTCAGCTCTCAATCTCTGCCTTTCAATTATCCCTTCCTGGTTTTCCTCTATGAACTGGATCTTGATTGTCTCCTGGTTCACTATTCTCCAGAAAATCAACCTAATCCCATCATATAGGGGCCTATAGTAGGTTTGATAATCCCTATCTCTTGCAATCCTCTGGAGGAAATTAACAATCTGGTTTGGGTGCATCCTGCACCACTCCCACAAGACAAACTTCTGCATTCTCCCATTCTGGATGCAGAACTTCATGATCTGTGCACATTTCTCCTTCTCCGGGTTCAACTCTATCATTGGAGCTTCCAATGACTCAGGCCGACATAACTCGAAACCTTGAGACTCCGGGATCTCCTCCGTCCAAATCACCCTCTTTAAAATGGCCCTAGAGATCCCAAACCTAGCGTACTCCCTAAACTCTTGAGATATTACTGGGAGAACTAGGTTGAACCTCCATACAAAGTTGATCCGCCTTAATACCTCCATCTGCTTGATGAACTTGATCCTCGCCTGCAGTGTGAATCTACACCCTCCTGAGGTTATAGTTGGCCAATTCCCCACCAGTTTTGACCAAATCTTTATTCGGTTAGGAGGATGATCTGAGAGGATGCTCCCGTCAACCATCCTGAACCGTAGTGATTTGATCAAACCTTTCCTGGAACCTGCTTCCCTCATTTTCTCCGGGCATACCTCAATCCCTTCTAGACTGGATTTCAGCCAATCCATAAAGAACAAGGTGAATTTCAACTGTCCTGAGTTGAGATACTTGCAACATATATCTGGATCCAGGAAAGTATCAGCTAGTAAGATCCCGGCCAGGATACTATAGCACATATATCCGAACCTGATATCTCCCAGTCCATAGACTTGTAATGCCTCCGGTATTTCTCTCCAGCTCCATCCCCACTTGTCATCTCCTGTGCTGCATGTCTTGTTCAGTATAGTCCCACAGACTTGTACTCCCAGGGCTGTCATGTTGGTGGCCTGGAA
The DNA here is from genome assembly GCF_000591075.1 of Eurytemora carolleeae. Classification (NCBI taxonomy): domain Eukaryota; kingdom Metazoa; phylum Arthropoda; class Copepoda; order Calanoida; family Temoridae; genus Eurytemora; species Eurytemora carolleeae. Next base: position 3,232 of record NW_019396028.1, read on the forward strand.
TTCATACCCTGCAAGAACTGCTAGTGATCCTAACTCTATCGATCCTTTCATCTCTATATTCCCTCCAGATATCAAAGAGAAGAAGAACTCTATGTCCACCACGTCTCTGGATACTCCTACTCCTACTGCTACCGGTATCTCTTCGAGAAAGTCCAGCAGTTGGTCCTGGACCTCTATTCTCTTGATCAAGTACTCTCCATCTTTGTCCATGTCAAGGTTTACACTGATGATCAGACAAAACCTGAACCCGTCTCCTAACATGATCTTCGCCGGTAAGGGTATAAATCTATCATCTTCTATCACATCCTGAGATCCTCTCGGCTCCTTGTCCCTCGATCTTCTCTGGTTTCCTGAGATTTCTATTTTCCCTGCCATCCTGTACATATCGTAGAGAGTAACCGAAACCTGCTCATTATCTAGGCTTACAATCTGGGTAGGGGATTTCTCCTGGGAGTCCAACCATTTTTCCCAGAACCACTCTATGGTCTCCTTAATCCTCTCAGGTGAAGTTTTCTCTACTACAATCACCCTCACCTCGACCTCCTCCAACATCTTCATGGACAAACCCCTTGCGCGTTCAAACAGGTTTACCTCCTCGCGAGTAGGGTACTTCCATGCGTCCATTTTCTCCTGATAGACAGCTAGATACTCCAAGAGGGGGGCACCCTCAGGGAGAAACACTGGCCTCGGCCCAACCTAGGGATCCTGTAAACCGTTTACCATTATCTTCTTGAGGTATTTAACCATACACGCCTCGTCCTTCTTCCTCCCCATTACAGGTTTGTATCCTACAAAGGGGGATATCAGGTTCTCCTTGTTGAACGCCAACTTGGAGCCCCACGACACAACCTGAGGCTGTCTGACTAGTAGGTCGCTGCTTCCCTGTGGAGCTGCTGACCTTGCTAGCTTGACCCTTTCTTCCACTATTTTCCTCATCTCTTCCGCTCTCATCTCCTTGATCTTGTCTCCACACTTTGGTCTAAAATAGTATAATTTATAAACTGTACAATACATTATTTCTAATTTTTGGTTAGTTTTAGTACATTTAGTACTAAACTTAACCTGTATCCCTGGTCTGGGTATTCCCAGACCCTGGATAAAATGTGGGGTTGCGGTATATTGACTACTCATGATTAAATAAAGTTGAGAAATGATCCTTTGTATTAATAAATAACTGATCAGCAGAAAACAAAATACTAACGTCCCTTGGGTTTCTTGATATCTGAGCCAAGGTTGATTTTCCTTGAATTGATACCTTTGATACATATTCAATGATAACTTTCCTATTTTGAGCTTTTATAACTCTTCCTAGTTTCCATGTTGTGCTCTCTTTGGAGTAACCTGAGTCATTGAAGACGAACATCACAATATCTTCTTCCTTTGGTTGTACTCCTGACTTGTCCCATTTGTCTGGTTTAACCATCAGCTCATGAATATTTTCTATGAACATTGTGTACCATGTGTGGTATACCTCTCGGTTCCTCTCCAGCATTCTCGCTAGGTGAGGAGTTCTGTCTATGACCAACCCTGCACCTTCTAAACTCCTATTGTTGTTACGTCCTAACTTCAACCTGTTTGCTGTTATTATCTCATACCCTAAGTTTGAGGCCGTTGATGTACTCCCTTTAGCTAGAGGCATGTCATCTAATGTTGATGCTATCTTTGCAAATACACTTACCCACTGCAGAGCTGTCATTGGGTTAGATGATTTTACCCCTAATCTCTCTAGTGATTCTCTTAATGATCTTATCTTTCTTTCTATCCTTCCTCTCTCTTCATGGGCCTTTGCATTAGAAACGTACACTTTGATCCCATGGGAATCATAGACTCTAGCATCTACATCCCTTACTTTAAATGTAACTCCTTCTAAGGCCTTTAACTGTGAACCGTTATCTATGTACAGTTCACTCGGTACTCCATGTCTACTTGCATGCCTTTCAACTGCCTGAACAATGTCACCTGTTTCTACACCTTCTAGTGCTAATATGTTTGTTGCACCCGTCAACAGGCAACAGAACACTAACTCATAGATCTTTACTCTGGCTCTAGACTTATTGTACGCTTTTCCTGCAAACCCGTACGCTATATCTATCATTGAACAGTAAAATGGTGGGGCTATTGTTGTCCTTGCAACCGGGTGTGAGTCCATTCTCAACTCTACTGTAGATCTTTCTAGCTTCCTACAAGTTATACACTGTGCTTTACCCTTCCTTTTTAGCTCTCTTAATCCTCCAATCACAAATACCTCTTTGAATACCTCTTTAACTGTCCTTTCTACTCCTATGTGAGGGGTTGACCGACAATGTATAAATATAATTAGTGAATATAACACTGGTGAGTCCTTCTGTACCACTGGTAAGAACGGTTTTAACACATGAGCATCTATAAACGGTACCATATCCAAATCCTTGAACTTAAATGGGTTCTCCTTGCTTATTCTGCTCTCATAGTATAATATCCCTTGATCCCACTTAAACTTCTCTAACTGTTTCTTACTTAACAACTTTTGTAACCTTTTTGCCTCAGCCCTATACAATATGTCCTTAGACTCCTGATGGTTGTTCCTTGGGTCTGGTCTCCTTGAAGGTTTGCAGATCTCACATCCTTGTACTGAGTATTTATGACCAGTTCTATGTTTCAGAATTGATCTAAATTTTAACACAATATTCAGTATCCTGAGGGTTTTCTGCCATCCAAATTTAATTGGATCTATCATTATCTCCTCCCAACCCTTCCCGGCCGCAGCAAGAAAAAATGAAGGATCATTTGTGGAAAAATTGATTTCAATTACTTGTAACTCAGGTAAGAAAGGTTCAGAAAAACACTCAGTTTGGATTTCATCTTGGGATTTTTTATCAATGGATAGCATATCATAAGAAATCAAAGGCATATCCTTAAAATCTAATTTCATCCATGGTTCACCCTCCTGCCAGGGTGAACCTATGGAAACCTGCTTAACTTTGAGATCATGTTTCTTAGTTAACAGATCTGCAATATTACTAGTCCCTTCAATATGAAATAAAGGAATACTATCCTGCTCAGTAGTCCACTGGATCATTCTTCTTATGGATTCCACCCTTGCAAATATGAACGCTCTCAGCTTCTTCGAGGTATTATGGCACCATGATAATGCAATTGTGGAGTCTGTTACATACAGGATCTCATGGATTTTATCTCCTAGAGCTTTCTTTACCAGGAATCCCAACTCCGTTGCTAACAGGATTGCTGATAGCTCATTCCGTGGGATTGTGTACTTCATCAACTTGGATTTTGCTGCTACCAGTTTACACGTCCATTCTCCATTCTTTAGTTTTCTTCCCGCGTAGACTGCTGCACCGCCTGCATGTTCAGCTGCATCAGCCATTACAATTAACCTAATGCTGGAGTCGGACTCATCATCTGTAGGTATTCCTCCCCTCCGGGCCGATAATAACTTATAATCCACAAACTCTCTTAATTTTTCTTTCCAAACCCCTTGCAATTTCTCTGGTAGTGGGGAATCCCATTCAAACCCATTTAATTCAGTGGCCATTAATTTCAGGTTTAATTTAATTGGTTCCCATAACCCCACAGGATCAAATATTTCGGCTATTTTTGAAACCACCTGTCTCCTGGATAGTTGGATTGGTTGAAGTAAGATTTCTGCATCCTGATGTGTTGAAATTGGGAACTCGTTCGGTTTCTTGGCTCCTCTTACTCTTTTGTTCAGGTTTAACTCTGCTAAACCTAGTTTCAACACGTCCTTTCTGGTTTCCCATTTGTAACCTAACATCTTTGTAGAGGTTCCGTCTGTCGTTGCCTGGGGATCCGGGTCTTCTCCACTCCTGACAACATATTTTAAACTAAACCCCCCTCTCTTTAATATTTGTTGTACCTGGTTAATCTGGACATCTCTATCCTCGACTGAACCAGCTCCTGACGGGATATCATCTACGTAACGGTTATTCAGGATGCAATCACTTCCCTCTGGATACTGCTCTGCTGCCATTTTAGCCAGTGAATCCAATGCATGGCCAGCCTGAGATCCTGTCGGAGTTACTCCGTACCATGCTCTTACCATTACCCATTTCTCCGGGGCTATATTGGAGTCTAGGGAATCATGGTAGAGAAATAATGAGAACGGAAGGGCTGAAGGTTCTAACCTCAGTTGGTTGTATAACTTGGAGATGTCTGAAACCCACGCATATCTTTGGCTTAGGCATCTCACTAATATTACAAAAATATTCCCCATCTTATTCTCACCTTTGGCTAAAGTTTGATTTAAACCTGTCATGGATGGGTCCACCACCATCCTCATCGGCGTACTGATTGAACCCTCGTTCTCCACTATGTTCCAAGGATAATAATGGGTGAATTCTGCTTGATCAATCAAACCTTGAACCTCATTGCTCATCTCCGAGAGCCTCATCATGAAACCTTTCTTCACCAGGTCTTCATGAACCTTTCTCATCCCTTCTTTCATCCTATCAGGTTTCCTACACTGGGCTTTGTACACACTGATAGCCTGCCTGTAGTTGTTGTTGCCTCCATGCTTTTTCTTTAACACAGGTACAGGATCCAACATAAAGGGAAGTTTGACATGAACCTTGGCTTCCTCGTAGTTGATCATCACACTTTTTTCAATTACCTCTTGCTCCCTACTCTCCTGTAGTGAGATAGCTGTGGTTCGCGGGGATCTCCTGAACTGGATGCATGCTGAGCAGGTGGAGCATCTAAAAGAGATCAATCCTGCCGGGTCGTCTTGGTTGATTAACTCCCTCATCCGAGCTATTGGTACCTGGTCCCCTCTTATCCTGCAAACATGTGCTTCTAGGCCTGTTAACTCTGCTTGAGATGGGATTAATTCACGGTTCAACTCTGGTTCTGCTCCTAGTTGAGTGTAATCTGCTCGGCTCAGGGGTGTTGGATAGATACAGGTTCCTGTCTGCCTATCTACTACTATGGAGTAAGGGATTGATGTACCGATTAACCTCTCCTCCATTCTGCGGTTGATATGAAACAGCATGGGATACTTCTTCCTGTAGACCCCTATTGCCTCTTGTAAAGGACGCATGTGGGCCAGCAAATATGATCCTTGATCCGAATATGTCTTTAAAAGGGCTTTTATACACCCCTACCCCTGACTTTAAAGTTTTTATCAGAACTGGAACCAAGTTCGTGTTCTTGATACCTATTAACAAGCTGACCTTCCCCCCCCCCACATATTTAGGTAGTGGAAGGTTCCCTTCCTCTTGACTCGCAGTCCTTTTATACTCATCAATAATATCAAGTAGATCATATTTCCTGAATTCTGAGGTTACGTTCTCTATCCCGATACACTTGAGTTCATGGAACTTGTTCTCCTCATCCGGACCCAGTCCAAACTTGTAACTCCCATACTCTGAACATACTGAACCTCCTCCCACTACTGTAATCCTGGTTGGTTGGGAAGTGTACTTCTCTAGGTTTTCTGTCTCTGCAACCTCTCCGCTTATTAAGTGAGAGTTTGCCCCTGAGTCAAAAAATGTTAAAACCTGGGATTGACCTATTTGTAGAGTTTGCATCAAGTAATGGGCGTATTGTTCAATCTCAAGTTTAATAAAATCTTGTTCCGGATAAACCCTTGTTCCTGAGTTTGTATCTATGCACGGTACCTGAACATTCAAGGGTTTATCCGTTGCCAAGCTTTCAGGTGAATATACAGTATTACTCTGGGCTGTGGCATGAACTTGCCATGCAAAATTGGCCGAAACCTTTAGGTTAGATTCATTTATATCTGCGGGCATTTGACCTAAATATTTATCCAAAGTTTTCTTTATATCTGAATACTTTGCCCTGACCTCTGCATGTTTGCGTTTTCTACACATTAAGATACTAAATGGCGCCCATCCCTGTGATGAGGCATATTCAACACAACCTTGACAAGTTATTAACTCATTTATATTCTTGTAAAATTTACACTTCCTCTCATTACACATTGCCTTTGGTCTAAGACATGCATAACAAATCCTCCTAACCTTGGTGTTCTCCCATCTGTCTGCTGGGCTCATTGATAACCATTCCTTGCACTCTGCCATCTCATGGTTGTGGTTCACCAAGGGGCACGGAAATCTCATACCAGGGGGGTACCATGGAGCAGGGGGGGTGTATGCCGCAGCATGAATTCCCGTCATCGCTTCTTCATCCGAGGCTCCTTCCTTCTCAGCTCTAGATATGAATACAGCCTTGGGTTTAGGTTTAGATCTACTCTCTATTCCTCTAAAGGCTGATACTATGTTCCTCTCCGTTTCACAGTATTCTTTGAACAGGGAGTAGGTGGCACAACCTTGAGGGTTATCCCAGTCCAAGCTTCTCTCCGTCATCTTTCTCCGCAGCTGATCCTGGTCTATACCTGGTAATAAATCAATCAATCCTGCAACCGTATTCCTGCAATACATGACTGCATTTAACTCTTCAATTTTAATATCGGGAATCTTGGCTAATTTATCAAACCTTGCAATAGCAGTGCAAATATTTGCAAAATAAGTATACCTTTCCCCTTTGTCTGCTGCTGTACTAGGTATACTATTGGAGGGTTTTGTTTGAGCCTTTAACCCTGCGGAAATATCTCCTATAATTCTGTCAGCTCTCCCATAAGTTTTGATTAACCATTCCCTTAACCTTGAAAAATTATCTGAGAATTCTGCAGTTCTTGATTTAATTTCTTCAGATAAATGTTGACTTAATAAAGAAGCCCTTTGTTTAGATGTACCCCACCCTAGCATTGCCATGTCAGCCTCATCAATAAACTCAAAAACAGTTTTCTCAGCGTTATTATTAAACACAATTAACCTTGAGATATCCCCCCTTGAATCGCTAATTGCATGGGCTTCAGATCTGGCATATATACTTTCAACATTCATTACCCAATCATCAGCTGAGTCTAAGATCCCCTGTACTTCTCTGCAAAACTCCTGGTCTGCGTCTGAGTATTTGATATATCTAACAAGATCATCCCCGCATGTTTTGACATACTTGTTGACCTTACTCGTATCTTCCTTGTTACATTTTTTAATCAGTCCTACATCTGAACTCATGGTGATCATGGTTGCACTTAACTGTCTTATCTGCCTTACTGATCTTTCAATATTGTACTTAATTACCTCACACTCTCTTGATGCCTGCGTTGGGTCTGGGGTAGAGGTGTGGGCGGAGTGGGATACATTAGCAGAAAGAGGGTTCCTACTTATTTGCTCGACCCTCACTTCTACAACTAACTCTCTGAGGTTTTCTACTGTTCTTTCTTCAATCGTATTCTGGTCCTTTAATTCATTTAACTCTTGTCTGATCTCCATTAATCCAACCTCGGAGCAATACCTCTCAATAGTTGTCTTAATTCTATTCTGGAGTAAGGGGGTGAGGTCTGTACCCTGAGCTGAAAGACTCTCTACACTCATGTTGGAGACCCTCTCCTTAATAGGAGCTAACTTCCTTCCTATGTATGCCTTCACATTTGAATCAATTAAGTGTACCTTCTGTTCTAAATTACTCACTCTGCTCTGTGTACTATTCTGAGTTTCCTGTATCTTGGAGACTGCAGACTCTACCTGGTTTACCTGAGTTGAAATCCTCGTTAGGGTAGCCTGGATAGCATTATACTTCGTTTCCAAGCTAGATAGTTGGGATGAGTGGTCGCCTAACTGATCAGCATTTTCTCTTCCTAACCTAGTTACCTGGGCTAACTCTTCTCTCTGGTCTGTCTCTCCCGAGGTGGTTCCTAACGTCACCCCTACTGTCCTAATCGACTCTATTATCTGGTCGACTACATCGTCACGTTGCTCTAGATCTTCACCTCCCTCCGCTGCTCTTCTTGATGCATTGAATGAACGGATGATTTTTTCAACCGATGCTGTCATGCTGGGTGGTTGTGTTGTTCGCCGGATTCTACTTGGGCGGGGCTCTCCGGGGGTTGGATGTTGGTTGTGAGAGGTTCTGCTCCCACTGGAGGGGGTGTTTTTTCCTTTTCTGGTTCTACCTGCGGTATCTGGGTGTCGATTACAGTAGTAACTACATCTCCGGTTACCTGGTCCTCCCTAAAGACCTCATCTGTGATGTGACTAAAGATTTGGGTTGAAGTACCTGTTGCTGTTGAAGTGTGTCTCTGTGCCCTTCTCTCAGCTAACTTCTTAAGGTTGTCCATCCTCGTTCCTAACCCTTCTATTTGTCTTATCACCTTCATGTCAGCTCCCCTTATTAACGCTTCCTTCGCTAACACCTTTTTTCTCGCCATTAGTTGGTCATAATTTTTGATCGATACTTCTAACCCTACTCTGTGTCCTTCGTCACCTTGCTGCTCAACCCATGCCCAGCTTTCTACGTCTAACTTTAAGTACTCTACCCGTTGTAACGTTCTCTCTAACTTCTCTGCTTTCTTATCAGATTTTCTAGCTTGTAACCTAGTACCTAACCCATGGCCTATAGGGGACTCAATAATATTTTCCCTTAAATATGCCAGATCTGGATTTGAAATAGATCGTTCAAGGTTAAGTTCCGACATTAAACCTGGGGAGGTGGGTGATGTTGGTGATGAAGGTCCTGAAGCACTACTCGACCTTCTCCGCTCTGATCCAGATATCGATCTTCGGTGCTCTCCTCGTTCTTCACCCTCCATCCTGTATCCTAATTATTTCGTGGTGGGCTAATCAGAAGAAAGGGACTAAAAATTACATCTTCCCTGGTAATATTAACCTTTCCATAAGATGTAATTTTGTCGGATTTATAACTGAGGTCAAAGGCGGGCTACCAGAATCTCTGCACTCTTCAGTCAGAAGATTTAAGCGGGAGCAATTCTCATTCGTTTATAGTGGGCCAACCAATTAAAACAACCTGCTCTGGTTAGGCGGGTCCAAACTACATAGTAAATTGTGATTTTTTTATTTGTATTATCTCGTGCTTTGTAGTTGAATAAAAATATGAATGAAAATATGAAATATGAACCTAATCGTGTAAACCTTTTTTATTTTTAAATTAGAAAATTTGATCTATCATGAATTTTTGTGTTTCTTGAAAGGGACTGTATGCTTAATTCAGGGGACAGTAGTTCAAAAACTAACAAATTGAAAGACTGGGTTTTTGTGATCCAGGCCCATATCCAGAGTAAAAGTGGATAGTAAAAACTATAACCAACATTTTATTAAACATGACGAGGACAACAATTCCCAATTTTAAACTTTTATTGTAGATCAAAATTTTAACAGGAGTTCTTTTTACATTAAAGCTCTTGACCGTTTTCAAGACAATGTTAGGTTTTCCATTTTCGAACATATCCTGAATTTGAAACATTGTCGCGTTTTCGAGACAAAACCCACTTTCCCGTTTTTGAGTATAATCCGCAATTCAAAACAAAACTTTCATACCTGTTAAACCCCAAAACTCGAGGCTTATGATATCAAGAAACCGTATTCAAATATGAATAAATTGCTACCTTGAACTCATCTTTGCGTCGCTAGAACGGAACTTGAATGCTGCAAGATACTCGTCCGATCCTCTACATATCTTCTGTAAGATACAGCAATCAGCGTTCGTTCTAAATAATAAAAGAAATATAAATACGTGCGGCTTTATCTTTAAAATAAAAGGTTATCAAAATATATAAATGCGGTCATCTACTAGTACTTAAAATCACAATAAAAAATCTCCAAGCCGAGCTTTGCTTCATCTATCGCCCCTTCTTACTTGCTCAGATTCCTTATCGGTCCGAAGACTATTCCGTTTATAAAAAGCCTTGGTTACCTCAAATTGCGTCACAATACTTCTAAACCTTGACGAAAACCGACTCGTCTCCGTGCATCTAACACATCCTTCTGAAAGCGCAAACACTTTAAACCGAATGTAACTTGAGGAAATAATAAATATCGAACTTTTAACCACCGCGCCTTGTATTGAACTCAGGGGGCGTTTCACAGTTCTCCCGGTAAAATGAAACTCATTCTAATCCATCCGGTATTGCGCATAATTTTAGTCGTCGTTACACTGGAGACAATCAATCAATCTACTTAATACCTTTTCATAAGGAATCCCTAAACCTAAACCTTAGATACGTCATTTCTGTATAACACATATTCTTAAGGCTCCGGCTTGCCCTTTTTATCTCAAACTAAATTCATTCCCTCATAGTTAACTCTTTCAATACCGTACAGCTTAGATTCAGACCCGGATAAGCTTGAACGTTTCTGTCATACTCATTCATTTACTCTTTAATCCCGGAGAATTTTTCTATCCTATATATGAGATTCAAATTTCTTCAGGTTCATTTCTCCGCAAATACCTGGTTTCGTACTTTTACTCCGGGTCTTACAAAAGTACGGCAACTTCTCATTCCTCTCTCTGGAGAAGTCTATAAACTCTACATAAATCCTATACTCAATTCTTGGAGAGCATACTCAGAACTTATACCTCACAAAACAATACCTTACAAAATAAATCAGTGAAAACAAAAATTATCTTATGAAGACTAAATTAACTTCTGAATTATTTCTAGAATATAAGTTTCCACATTTTATAATGTTAAATTAGAAAATATGGATGATTTATTTTCAAGCATTTTAAACAAACACTTTCCCGCATTTCTAGTTAAATCTATATTGTAAAAACAAGCGATATTAATATTTTGATTTCTAAATGCTGTAATGATTTTTTAATCATAAAAGAACAATTTGTTTTTATTTTCTAATTTGTTTATATTTTATCTTATCAAAAAATCTTGTTTTGTTTCATAAGAGCGTAAATACTTGAAAATTGACATTGATAAGAATTCCGGTAATTGTCCCAAAACCAGGATATGTTCTGAAAACGCGAAATGAGATGAAATCCGGTAATTGTTTCAAAATAGGGATATGTTCGAATATCAAACTAATTCTCGCACCTTATTATTAGTTTAAAATTAACATTTATTGTTTCAATATATAGTTTTAGCCATTTTTTTAAAATATATTGTGTAATTTTGTTCTACTCGTCTTGGATTTAAAGATCTATACTCTTGAAAAAGATAACTTTGCATATTTGGCCCATTTCTAACACTCAGTGTTAGAAATGAGCCAAGTGATAGGTTTGGAATTAATATCCCCTTTTATTTTAAGTTACCCTCACACTCAGTGTTAGAAATGAGCCAAGTGATAGGTTTGGAATTAATATCCCCTTTTATTTTAAGTGACCCTATATTAAAAAGAAGTACATGCCCTATTAACCAAGGTACCCTTGAAACCTTTTGTAGAGATATTACAATAGAAATTAAACAGTTTTTAAAAGTTTAAACATGATATCTAATTCATATTTGATCAGACAAAACTTTTAAGGGTGCCGTTTTTGAATTGGACATGTCCCTATTTTTAGTGAAATTTAATTTGAAATTACGTTTACAGAATAAAGACCCTTTAAAAAAGAAATTATTAATTAGGCTCAACTTGACAAGATCATTAAGATCTTTAAAACAAATTATATTCTACTAGCTAAAGGGCCCGGCGTTGCCCGTGAAAAAAAATTAGAAAAAAATTCTTTAGCCTATTACACTCCCCGGCTACCCATGAGTGTCCACAAACAATTTCAGTCCAATCGGTCCAGCCGTTTGGTCGGCTAAACGCTACATATATTTATATATATATATACACGAATGTCTTGTTTTATTATATAGATTTTCGAATTGTTTAAAGTGTGTAGAAGTTAAAATCTTTAAAGTTGGTAATTTTTCTGTAAATCATTTTCTGTGTTTTTATTTTTTATCTCTTTCATTTTAAACTCAGGAGAGCACTCTGTGTGATTAGAAACACTTGAATAAATAAAAAGTAGGAATATTTATATCAACAACAGAATTCATCGGTTAAAGGGACTGTAGCGCAATTTTAAATGCGTGCCCCACTCTTAATAATTTGTTTTCCGGAAGTATGTCAGTAAACAAACTGTTTAAAAACCGTGTTTTGATTAAAATATTTGAATGATTATTGAATACTGTTGGCTGAAGAGATCATGCAGTAATAATTTTGTGACGTTATTGAATACGATTTATTTGCATCCTTTATCACACAAAAGTTGGCTCCGGGTACCTTTAAGAATCGGAAAAGATGAACTTTTTTTGTGGAGGTTTATTTGAAATTACATCTACATTCCCTTTTAAGGTTTACTTTTTATTAATATAATTTGGATTTTATAGTTTACTAGCTCGACGAAAAAAATGTTAAAGTTTACTTGCCCGTCGAAAAAAAATAAAAAAAATTTTTTTTTGAACATTTTTTAAAATTCTTTAGCCTATAACACCCCCTGCAACCCCTGAGTGTCCACAGAAACTTTAGTCCAATCGGTTCAGTCGTTTGGCAGGCTATCCGCAACATATATATATACGAATGTCTTGTTTTATTATATAGATTAATGCAAATAACAGAGATTTTTTTGAAATTCTCACACTATGGCCATAAATCCCTATTTCCCCTTTTTTATCGATACAATTTCATTTTAATAATTCTACAAATTCTGAACCTTTGTATGTTGTCTGGAAAAAGTTTAATTTTGGGCAAATTACAGGATATCTCTGTAATCTCTCTAGTACACTCAACAGATTTTACACGACGCAAAGCATCCTAAATAAAAATATTTTTTTTTGAAAATTGAAAATTTTCAAATTTTGGAGATCTATTAATACCTGAGCATCAGGGTTCAAGTCCTGAAAAATAACAGAATTAAAAAATTTTGTTTTTAGAATTTATTTGGAAAGTTTTAATAATCTATAGTTTGAACGTTTTTGATATTAAAAGTATTTATTAGAAAGAATTTAGTTTTTGGCGCAAATGCAAAAGACTATTTTTCATTAGATAATCTCTAAATTAAGAGATTATTCTTTACATGAACTAGACAGAAGGGGAAGGTTCAAATCTATGCGACATTGCTAGCAGGACTTTGTGACCTCGTAGCTTCTTAGGTTTTGGTTGTACGCATAAGTATGAGAAGAACAAACTAACTTATTCGATCACTTATTAGAAACTCAAAACATTATAGTTCGTCACAATAGTTCTTCAATCAGACGAATTATATAATTTACTTTAGTTTAACGTGTGGTAAAATGTTTACCGTAACATTACAAGATGGAGTCCATGAATCCTTCTCAAGGTCTGGGTTGACTCGAGACTTTTGACCGAACCTGACCATTAGCTCAGCCAAACTATTTCTTGATCCTTTACCCTCATTCACCCGAAAATCTGAGAAAAAAATTTAATTTGACGTTTTTAAGGAGTTTCAGCTTTAGAAAATGATAAGATCGACACATAACATAAACCCTATATGGATATAATTTGTTAATTTCAAGGAATTGTTTTTTGTCACTGGCACTTTAGTTTTTATTCGAAACCACTGAAACGTCTGTTGACAATCCATTTAGAATTAACATAATTACCATTTGATAGTTTGAGTAGAGTTTCTTGCTCCAGGTTTTGAACCATCACAAGAACTATTCCAAACCAGAGCAAAACCTGAATTAAAATTAAATGTTTATCTATTTTTTGCTCAATGCAGATAGCGCTTAAATAAAACGGTTTAATGGTCGTCGTTCTTCTTTCTTTTAATTGAACTGAGGAACAAGTCTGTTTTGATGAAAAAGGATGATGTTACATGTGATATAAAGTGGATGTTACATGTGATATAAAGTTGTTGTTACAAGTGATATAAAGATATAAAGTGGATATTACAAGTGATATAAAGTTGTTGTTACAAGTGATATAAAGATATAAAGTGGATGTTACAAGTGATATAAAGTTGTTTTTACAAGTGATATAAAGTGGTTGTTTCAAGTGATATAAAGATATAAAGTGGTTGTTACAAGTGATATAAAGTGGTTGTTTCAAGTGATATAAAGTGGTGGTTTCAAGTGATATAAAGTGGTTGTTTCAAGTGATATAAAGTGGATGTTACAAGTGATATAAAGTGGTTGTATCCATAAGTTGTTACAAAGGATAAAAATCGAGATGTTGTTACACGGTATATAAAGTGGTTGTATCGTAATGTTTAATAGTTGGATATAAAGCGGTTATATCCATATGTTAATCACAAAGTAAAGCAGTTGTATTGAAATGTTGTTAAAATTGATATTTATTAAATGATTATATCCGAATATCGTTATAAAACATATTTTAATCACAAAGAATATAAAGGGGTTTTAGCCTTATGTTGTAAGTAAGGATATAAAGCGGTGTTATCCATTTAATTTCACAAAGGATACGGTTGTATTGGGATCAGAATGTTGTTAAAGAAGGATAAGAGGCGGTCATATCGGGATATTGTCAATATTGATATAAAGTAGTTTGGATGCTGTCACATGGAATATAAAGAGGATGTATCAGGATGTTGTTACAAGGGATATAAAGGTATTGTATCGGGATGTTGTTACAAGGGATATACAGGTATTGTATCGGGATGTTGTTTCAAGGAATATAAAGGTATTGTATCAGGATGTTGTTACAAGGAATATAAAGGTATTGTATCGGGATGTTGTTACAAGGAATATAAAGGTATTGTATCAGGATGTTGTTACAAGGGATATAAAGGTATTGTATCGGGATGTTGTTACGAGGAATATAAAGTGGATGCATTTTTGTTTCGAGGGATATAAAGTGGTTGAATCAGGATGCTGTTACAGAGGATATAAAGTGGTTGAATCAGGATGCTGTTACAGAGGATATAAAGTGGTCGAATCAGGATGTTGTTACAGGGGATACAAAGTGGTTTTATCAGGAAGTTGTTACAGGGGATATAAAGTGGTTGAATCAGGATGCTGTTACAGAGGATATAAAGTGGTTGAATCAGGATGTTGTTACTGGGGATATAAATATAAAAATCTAACCTCTACTATAGAACACATCCTCGAGAACTGAGGTTTAACACATGCAGGAACTAATACACATATTTGATAGCAAATAATTGATTTATTACAATTCTATAACATTCGAAGAACCATACATTTATAAGTAACTTTTATACAATTGCATTAAAAAATTAGTTTTTAATCTTGTTAAGAATTACACATATTATTTAGTTTATTTGCTTATAAATACTATTTAGTTTCTGTAAAAATTGATTTTGTTTGTGGCGTTCACAATATTGGTCAACATGACGCCAAGATCTAATTTATATGGTGCAGTGCGAGAATTGAAGTGAGGGGACTAAAAGGGATGTGAATGGAAGGAGAGGGATGGGAATGGAAGGAGAGGGATTTCGAAAGGAAGGAGAGGGATGTGAATGGAAAGAGAGGGATGGGAATGGAATGTAAGGGATGGGAATGGAAGGTAAGGGATGGGAATGGAAGGAGAGGGATGGGAATGGAAGGAGAGGGATGGGAACGGAAGGAGAGGGATGGGAATGGAAGGTAAGGGTTGGGAATGGAAGGTAAGGGATGGGAAGAGGGATTTCGAATGGAAGGAGAGGGATGGGAATGGAAGGTAAGGGATGGGAATGGAAGAGATGTAAATTGAAGCGTATATGAATGAAAGGGGTGGGAATGGAAAGGTTAGGAATGTAAGGGATGGTAAAGGAAAGGGATGGGAAGGAGGAACGGAAGGGATGGGAGGAATGGTAGAGAGAAACAGAAATGGAGGGAGGATTTGATGGATAGGAATGGTAGGGATGGAAATGGAAGGGTTGAGAATGGACGTGATAGGAATGAATGGGAATGAAGGATGAGAATGAGAGAGATGGGAAATGAAGGGATGGGAAATGAAGGGATGGGAAATGAAGGGATGGGAAATGAAGGGATGGGAAATGAAGGGATGGGAAATGAAGGGATGGGAATGGAAGGGATGGGAAAGAAAAGGGATGTGAATGNGATGGGAAATGAAGGGATGGGAAATGAAGGGATGGGAAATGAAGGGATGGGAAATGAAGGGATGGGAAATGAAGGGATGGGAATGGAAGGATTGGGAATGGAAGGGATGGGAAAGAAAAGGGATGTGAATGGAAGAGGTAGGAATTGGATGGGAGGTAGAAGCAGGAGGGATGGGAGGTAGGGTTGAAGCACCTTTTAAAAAAAGTCGCCTTTCTCTTAATAATCAATTAAATAAAATTAATTAAAGCCCTGTATCCGTTGTGTATTGTATTTATCGCAGAACCCATTATAAACCCAAAAAAATACATTCTGACACTACAATTACACAGTTACACAGTTACACAGTTACACCTTACATATTACACAGTTACACAGTTACACCTTACACAGTTACTCAGTTACACCTACGGATACGAAAAAGTATATTTTGGCTTTTAGATCAAACCAAGGGTTAATGCCTTGGAACACTTTAGAATTGGCCCGGTCTCAGCGGTTAATGTATGTAACTTGTCAGTTCGCTCTGAACTAAACAATTTTTTGTCACAACTATTTGGTGCATGGTCATAACTGTGATATAATGAAAGAAACTGAACCTCAGCAGGTAGGTTTTGTATATTTATATCGATGCCGACTCCTTTCCCTGACAAATGAGTTTGGGTTTATTTAATATTCTTTATTACTGAAATTAACATTAAATCCAGGCTTTCCTGCAGTTTGTAGAAAATAATTTATTTCCAATGCATTTACCTCTGTCACAATCAGTGCAAAGGAAATGAGTGTTTGCCGCAAACTCAAATTTTCTTATCCCTATATCTTTGCAACCTGATAGTGTAAACCTTTAATATTTCAAACTTAGATTATTTGATCTAACAGAATTCACAATTTGAAATATCAAAGGGCCATGACATTGGTTTGCATAGGGATTATATAATAAGAGTGTGTGGCAAAAACTCAATTTCTTTTTAATGAAGAAAGTGTAAACATGTTTAATCATGCTTCATATGCTTCAATATTTAATAAATTCGTAACACATCACACAAATGTATATTGAATTAAGTTCAGTAAAAATGCATAAATTTGCTTCAAATAACGCACCAGGCACTTGAAATCTTTGTCTGATCAAAGATGTGGAAAATATTGTCGTTATTCTATATGACAAGATCTTTTCGAAAAATTAGCTAACTGGTTTCATTTAATAACTTAGTAATAACGTTTTATGAATATTTACATGTTAAAAATAGATTAGAAATAGATTAGAAATAGATTAGAAATAGATTAGAAATAGATTAGAAATAGATTAGAAATAGATTAAAAATAGATTAGAAATAGATTAGAAATAGATTAGAAAAAGATTAGAAATAGATTAGAAATATAGAACGTTTTTAGATAAGTTAGTAAGAATGTCTCACAATATGAATTTCAAAGTGAAAAAAATAATTTGGGCGTACAAGAGTGTAAGTTGCCTTCCGCGCGCGCATCTTGTTTATATAAAATATAAATCTTTTAAATAGAATTAAATTTGTATTTGTTGATTATTGAAAACTACACAACTTAAAACAATTTTTATCATTCCATTTGAAAGACGATTAATGTATGTGTTCATCATAAATCCTGAATTTCATAATTGCTCGGGAGATAAACAATAATTCATTTTCCTCGTCCTTCTCCTGGTTTAGATTTTACCACAAACCATTAACCATTGAACAGTACAAATATTTATTTTAAAATGATAAACCTTAACGCGCGCATTTATTCACGCTGGATATTGTTCATTCTGTTGTTGAACTTGAACCAAGGATGCAGGAGTCAGCTGTCAGATATATCAGTGCATAGTGAATAATAAACTTAAAGAATAAATGTATAGATACAGTTTAACAAACAGTTAATGAAAGGTAAATCTAAAAAAGTCTGAAATATCAATATTTTATGAAAATTAAAATTTAATATTTTACTTGTCACCTTCCTTGTGGATCACTCTTGAAATTTATGAGAATGTCGTTAAAAACCATTATCATTCATTCTGATTAAAATATTAAACGTCCTTTTTTTTTAGATAAATCAAATCAAATACTTTAAAGTCAAAATAAAAATACCTCGTTTGAGTCACGCGTCAGCTGAAAAAGGTTATTGCTGAAGATTTCTCGGAGTTTAAATCACGTGATTCTTTTTGAAGCCTAAAATATTCGGGTTTCTAGTGCGTCAAATATTTGGTGTTTTGTATAAGATATTTTCGTATGAGTTTAGAGAAGTCCTGAATCACATCAAAACTAAGTGTCATTTTAAAAACAATGGTTAACCGACAAATGACAAATAATGACATTCAACATTGGCTGACAAGTGACAACTAATGACAGTTAACATTGACCGACAAATGACTAATAATGACATTCAACATTGGCTGTCAAGTGACAACTAATGACAGTCAACATTGACCGACAAGTGACAGCTAATGACAGTCAACATTGACCGACAAGTGACAACTAATGACAGTTAACATTGACCGACAAATGACTAATAATGACATTCAACATTGGCTGTCAAGTGACAACTAATGACAGTCAACATTGACCGACAAGTGACAGCTAATGACAGTCAACATTGACCGACGAGTGACAGCTAATGACAATCAACATTGACCGACAAGTGAAGCTAATGACAGTCAACATAGACCGACGAGTGACAACTAATGACAGTCAACATTGACCGGCAAGTGACAACTAATGATTGTCAACATTGACCGACAAGTGACAGCTAATGACAGTCAACATTGACCGGCAAGTGACAACTAATGATTGTCAACATTGACCGACAAGTAAAAACTAATGACCGAAACCCACTGTTTCTTTGACTCAAAATGTTCATCTTTAGTATCACAAAACTACTATTGGAAAGCGTCCCATATCATATTGGATTGTCTCTAAGCTTTAACGCCAAAATACTCACATTAATATTAAAAAATCTATTGTTTTCTGCAAACAAAATTTATATTAGCCTTAAAGAATTTTTAAAATTGATTCATTCTTTTAAAATTTTCTGATTGGTACCGAAAATCGCAATTTAGAGCTATAAACGAGCTAATATGATGTGGGACACTCTGTATAATATAAATATTTATTCTTGTGCACGTACATTATAAATGTTCACTGTACGTACAGGGTATCCCACAAAGGTTGAGACTTCTGAAACTTCTGTACGAAATGTCATAGGCCTTTTTCCTTAAACTCATGGTAATTCTTTGCCAACTCAAATTAATCATACTTAAAAACGACTATATTTACAGCCGCAGATCTTTAACCTTTAGATCTTAACAGATTTTGTTTAAGGGTCGCGAATAAATTTACATCCTTTGTGGGAATCCCAGTATGTTTACTGTTAAGCCATGATTTATGAAGAAAGTTTTAATAAGCAATATACAAAAATAAGGGAATTGTCCTAAAATTCGATTCCTTTTATGTGAAAATTTATGCTTTTGTTGAGAATCGGACATACCACTCTATAAATCAACAGCCACTTGAAATTACGACATTGCACAGTCCGTTTAAATAGATTTTTTAAAACAAAAATATTTTTATTTTTTGGAAATCATAATATGAAAAATGGGTTGGCTCTATAAATAACTCGATCAATAAACAGAAGCGCTACGCGTCCTGAATTTCAATTTCCCTAGAAATGAGTTTAATTTCAAATATACGAATAAGAATATGAGTTCCAAGGTAGAACCAATGATTTATCCCAGATGTTGAATATCTCCGGGACCAAGGTTACTCAGAAGTAATTCACTTAATGAGACAGAATTGTGTTATTTCTTCGTAAACTAAATAAAAAATTGACATTTTTTCCTAGAAATGAAGAAACTGCGAAAAAGCTTAAACTGCACTTGTTCCCCTGTTCTTATCACTACCGGAGCAGTAAACCCAATCCAGAGAAGATGAGGTGCCACATTCATCTTCTTCTTCTTCTTCTTGTCTTCCAAAATATTGTTGCAAGAATTATACGGAAGAAAATAGCCTCTGGATTACCAAGGTAGGGTAACTGTGTACTCTGGATTACCAAGGTAGGATAACTGTGTACTCTGGATTAACAAGGTAGGGTAACTGTGTACTCTGGATTAACAAGGTAGGGTAACTGTGTACTCTGGATCACCAAGGTAGGGTACTTGCGTACTCTGGATTACCAAGATAGGGTAACTGTGTACTCTGGATTACCAAGGTAGGGTAACTGTGTACTCTGGATTAACAAGATAGGGTAACTGTGTACTCTGGATTACCAAGGTAGGGTAACTGTCTACTCTGGATTAACAAGATAGGGTAACTATGTACTCTGGATTACCAAGGTAGGGTAACTGTCTACTCTGGATTAACAAGGTAGGGTAATTATGTACTCTGGATTACCAAGATAGGGAAATTGTGTACTCTGAAATACAAGGAAGGGTAACTGTGTACATTGAATTATCAACGTATTTGGATAAATCTGTAGGATAGTTCCTTTAGTAAAACTTCTATTTGTTTTTTCCTAACGGTGATTGAGAATTTGTACAGTTTATTCCAGAACTTTGGAGCCATTGACAGAATTTATAAAATGTCGACTTAACAATTTTTTAATTGGTTGTATATACTATATACCTAAATCTCAGTACTTGTTAAAATAGATAAATAGCCATGATATATGCGGGAACAGTTTTAAAGAGCTCCATATAATTATTCACTTATATCTGCAGCATTCCAATTAATCAGCAGCTTTAGAAAACGATATAAATTCTTTCGATGTTTCCGACGTTCTTGTTTAAACTTTATTTTGAATATTTTGAAATACCTGAATATTTTAAGTTGTATATTCAACAATGAATTAAGAATTCTACAAATTAAGGATTAACCTTTAAACCATTCAATTAGTGGGTAGCCGCAAAATATAATATTTACATTAGTATTATGTAATCTATGTATCTAGGATTGGGACAGTAATATTTAGCTGACGTTTCATTTCATGAGTTAATGGTAAACATGAAAACCATTTTCTGAGACAAAAAGATATCATCATTTTTAAAAAGATATAAACTTTGAAAATTGCGTTTTTGTTCCAATTTATGAATTTTTAGACTTTTAAATTTTAAATCTAAAAGTTTTTTTTTGTCATTTGCCGTTTGCCACTGACATCTTTTTAATTGTACATGTACGAATGTGTAAAAAGTATACTGCAGCTTACGGGATATTATGTGTATAAAAATGTTTAAATGTATAATAACGTTTACATTTATAATAACGATTACGTGTATAATAACGTTTATATGTATAATAACGTTAGCTTGTATTATAACGTTTATATGTATGATAACGTGTATATGTATAATAACGTTTACATGTATAATAACGTTTAAATAATAATAACGTTTACATGTATAATAACGTTTGTGTGTAAGAACGTTTACATGTATAAAAAACTTTTACGTGTATAATAATGTTTATGTGTATAATAACGTTTATGTGTATAATAACGTTTACGTGTACTAGAACAGTCACGTGTATTATAAAATTTACGATATGTAAACCCCTTTCCAATATTAGAATTCGTGTAAGTGTTTTTTGTACACCTACGTGAACCTGACCATGTACTTGTACTTGTTCGTATACGTGTACATGAATATGTACTTGTACTTGAACGTTTACGTGTACGTGAACATGTACTTGTAAATGTGCGTGACGTAAAGAGTGTAGTTAAAGCTATACACTAGTATAGACTTCATTATAAAACCAGCATATGTCAACAATTTACAAAGAACCCCCATATTATTATTATTATCATCAACTTCTTTAAATTGCAATTCTTAAAAGTTCTCCCTGTAATGAATACTTCATGGATAAATAGATAGTAAAGCTTAGGTCTAGAAGTGTATCATTTACTCTGTAATAAGGTTGAAGGTTGAATAATGAGACTAGGGACTAGAGAGACGTATGCTACGTATTGCAAATAATTATTTAGTTCTCAGGTGTGTACATCTGTTCAGGTTGAATCTAGGGAATCCTGGAGTAAATTTTAGTCTCCTGTGTGTCATATGTCAGATCATGATAATACAAAATACGGACAAATTATATTATCTTCTGCAGTAAACCAACCATATTGTTGTAGAGTGAAAAGAAAATCTAAACGGATTGCAAAATTATGAAGGGTTGGGACGGATTGCACGGAGTTGGAGAAGGGTTATGAAGGATTACAAGGAGATGAAGAAGGGTTGGGATGGATTACAAGGATTTGAAGAAGGGTTGGGAAGGATTACAGGGAGATGGAGAAGGGTTGGGATGGATTACAAGGATTTGGAGAAGGGTTGGGAAGAATTACTAGGAGATGGAGAAGGTTTGGGATGAATTACAAGGAAATGGAAAAGGGTTGGGATGGATTAAAAAGAGATTGAGAAGAGTTGGAAAGGATAAAAAGGAGATGGAGAAAGGGTTGGGACAGATTACAAGATGAAAAGGACATGGGAGAGCTACAACGAGAGAGAAAAGGGTCTATATGGAGAAGGGTTGGGAAGTAGGATAAAGGAAGGGTTAGGAAGAATGACTAGTAGATTTAGAAGGGTTGAGTCCTACAGATTACAAGGAAATGGAGAAGGGTTAGGAAGGATTACAATGAGGTGGATATGGGTTAGGAAGAATGACTAGTAGATTTAGAAGGGTTGAGACCTACAGATTACAAAGAAATGGATATGGGTTAGGAAGGATTACAATGAGGTGGATATGGGTTAGGAAGGATTACAATGAAGTGGATATGGGACGGACGGAAGGAAATGGAGAAGGGCTAGGACGGATTACAAGAAAATGAATATGGATTGGGAAGGATAAAAATGAGGGGAGATGGGACGAACGGAAGGAGTGAAATGGTGGTAGTGATATCGAGGTTGAGAAAGATAAAAAGGGCGAAAGAACAAAGCATAGATTAGATAAAAACTGATATTTTTTATTTTAGATTTCGTGTTTCAACTCCAGAGAACAGAATCATGAGGAGAAAAAGTTTATCTCTAGCAGACATTCAGGAATATTTTCATATAAGGATACAAGGATACAAGGATACAAGGATACAAGGATGCAAGGAAACAAGGATACAAGGATACAGGGGTACAAGGGTACAAGGATACAAGGATACAAAGGTACAAGGATACAAGGATACAAGGATACAAGAATGCAAGGAAACAAGGATACAAGGATACAGGGGTACAAGGGTACAAGAATACAAGGATACAAGGATACAAGGATGCAAGGATACAAGGGTACAAGAATACAAGGATAGAAGGATACAAGGATACAAGGATACAGGGGTACAAGGGTACAAGGATACAAGAATACAAGGATACAAGGATGCAAGGATGCACGGATACAAGGGTCCAAGTGTACAAGGGTACATAGATACAGCATTATAGGGATACAAGGATACAAAGATAAAATGTTGCATAGCTTTATGCATGGACGGATGCTTCATGCAATTTTAAAAATTCTCTTTTTAAATACTTTAGTATTTGTCGGTGATTATGTTCGAATAATTGGTTTTCCAAGCACTGGCTAGGTTAAACCCTGGATACGGTTCAGATACATTTTTTGTCATGAACTCGTACTTTATCATCTTTGCGTCATGTCAACGCATTATTAATAAATGTTTCGCAAATAGTTCTAACTTCTTTTCAGGTTAATTATCGAATGTTTGTAATATTTTGAAAAATCTAATGAAAGTCTTTTTTTAGATTTTTCCAGATGTGTGTTGAATGTTGCTTAAAGAAAATACCAAATCATGAAATTAGAAAAGTTAAAGTTTCTAATTTTCCAATATCATTTACACAAAAATGTTGCTCATAAACATTAAATCATTAACAGAGTTACTTACAAACAATGAGTTTTTAATGACGACAAGAAAATGATAACATTGTTAAGGGTGTATTCTAAAATTGATTTAAAAATGTTAAGTTGAGTTGGTCGACCATATTACCCGGTGTCATGCATGGGGCGGACTCCCCTTGAAGTTTTAACCATTTCAACACAATGTTAGACATAAAAAGCAATGTTATGACATTTTCCGATATTTATTAGTCCGCTTCATACACCTGCAACGCTTTTTTCTCAAGCTAATTCTGCGTAGAATATAGTTTGTAAGTAAAATAATAAATGATTGTACAATGGAAACAATAATTTAAGAACAACAACATAAACTTAAACTAAATAAACAACATGATCCCGGTATTAGGTCAGAAACTTTTTCTCCTCTGAATAGTGTACAGGTGTACAGAATATACTCATTGACACTTAATAACGATATACTCCGATCTGTGAAGAAAATTGCCCAACCTGTGGCAGGTTTAGTTTAAGATATATAATGAAAATATTGAATACCCCAGGATAAAGATATTTTTGAGTTTGCTCCAGGAGAATATTCCCCTAAACCACAGGAACAGTCATGTTAATTCATGCTAATACAAATTTTTGTTTTTAAATACGGAAGGATGCATACATGTGTCGGATAGGAAGACGATATTTAGTCAATTTGTTTTTAATGTTGTTAAAAATCAACCTTTTAAGTGAAATGGCTCTGTGTTTACTTTTTCATGCACAACGTACTATTTAAAATCATAACTTTATTCCAAAGTTTTTATTGGTTTCCCTGTAAGAAAGTTATTGATGAAAATACTGAACAGTTTTGTAATTTTTCACATTTTTATAGCTTTCTTCTCTACTTTTTTTCTGAAAAATTAACATCGTTGATTTTAGTTTTATCCTCCGTCCATTTTCCCTCCATTTCTCTCCTCCTTTCTTCCATCCTTCGTACCCTCTTCATCCTTCCCTCCACCGGATATATTTCCGGATAATAGGAGAGTAACCTATCCTCTCATTGCCAGGGTAAGTTACAGATTTCATGTTTTTGTTCATATCCAATAAATATGAAAACCATGATCAATTCCGCATAATAATTTATACAAGAATTTTTAATTTAAATAAAAAAATATATCGTAATTGAAATCTTATATTTGAAAGCGATTAAACAAAAACCGGTTTTTAAATGAATTATTTAACCTTTTTTAAGCTTCTTAACTTTATTTACAAGAAGTCAATAAATTTTGAATTCTTACGTTATAAAATGTTTCCCGTGAAACATTTTAATTACTTTTCAAATGTGAATTAATTTCAGTTATGATAATTAGGAAAATAATCATAATATTTATTTAGAATTTGGTCTCAAGTGTCTCAGATTGGTTTCAATCTATGATCCAGCGAATCCTTCCAACCAAGTCATTCGTCTTACTCTGAGTAATTGGTCTGATAACTTGGCGTAGTTCTTCCAACTACTCTGAGAACAGGAAGCAATTCTTTGTCCTGATATGATGATCGGAGCTGTTCTTCCCCCTATTCTGAGAACAGCTGGAGGATAACTCTGATCAGCCCTTCCTCTGAATCTGAGTACCCGGATCAATCCTTCTTCCCAGTCAGAGAACTTGGATCAATCCTTACTCCCAGTCTGAGAACTTGGATAAATCTTTCCTAACAGTCTGAGAACTTGGAGAATTCCTCAATCCTCCTATGTACATTAAGAACTCGGTGGATAAGTCGGATCAGCCCTTTTTCTTAATCTGAGGACTAGGATCAATCTTTCGTCTTAGTCAGTCTGAGAACCCGGATCAGTCTTTCCTTCCAATCTGAGAACCCGTATCAGTCATTTCTCCCAATCCTAAAACTCGAATCAATCCTTCCTGCCGTTCAGAAAACTCGGACCATACCTTCGCCTTCTTCAGTCTGTGAACTAGGAGCAATCCTTCCTTTAACTCTGAGCACGCGGAGAAATACATCTTCCTTGTCTGAGTGTTGGGATCAACACCTCGTCCTAGTTTAAGAACACAAATCAGTTCTTTCCCGAGAACCAAGTTGGATTACGGTGAAGCTGGGATTACAGTGATAACCAGACAACTTTAAAAATAGGAAGACGACTTTTAGAATCAATTCTTGATGAAAACAAATACACGGACGAAATAAGTGAGCAGCGATTCGATGTTTCTGAATGGTTCCCTATTATTGAAGAAAATATTTTGCTATTATGTAAGGAACCAATTACGGACTAACTCTACCAGCTTTACCCTCAAAGGGGGGGGGGGAGGAAAATTGTTTTTTTGATCTACGAAAAAAACTTGTATTCAACCCAATAACAATCTCTTAAAAACTCTAGTCTCTTCTGCAGACAAGAAAAAGGAAAGAAAAAGAATAATAAACCATTTTGTTACAAATTAGAATCTGAAGTTGAATGAATTCTTGCTACAAACTCTTATTTTCCAATCACTATATCACTGCAACCCGATGTCGAAGACCTTTATATATATTTCAACCATGAATTCTGTTAGGTTAAATAGTTTAAGTTTAAAACATCAAAGGTTTACACCATCAGGTTGCAAAAACATATGAGACTAGACAATTCGTGTTAGAGACAAAAACTCAATTCCTATATCGATAAATTCCTTCTCTATAAGAAAACTTCAATTATTATCTAAATCTAAATATTTATTCATTAAATATTGAAATAAAAAATTGTATTTTTGTGATATTTTTGATAAAAGTTATGTGTATAATCTCATAAATAAAATTTTTAACTTTTTATCAATTTTGTTATAATAAAATCTTGTTTTTAGAAGATTAGTTAACCGCTAAAAAATTGTGATAAGATGCATCAAAAATAATTCTTATATTGTTCACTAAAATGAATTGCGTAATCTATCAATCTATATATCTCAGTTAGTTTCCCCTCCTATTGTTAAGGTTTACTCTAGAAGTTGTAAAATCCCTTTCATTGTTACAAACCGAGCTTTTAACATTTCTATAAACAGCCAGGTTTTTATAATCAAACCATTGAGGGGTAAAATATAGAAACTTTAAGACGCAATTTTGGATAAAAAAACTGTAAACGATAAAATTTGAAAACAGGTTTTTCATTCTAAAAAAATCCTCAAAAAAAAATAAAATGATTTTTGTTTCTCGGTGTTTTAGCGCTGACGTTTGAACTGTTTTCTATTCTATTTTCAAATTTCGTGAAACTCAATAATTTGATCGAACCCTCGGACAACAAGAGTCTTGAAATCAGTAGCAACAACCCTTTCATGCAACAAGGTGGTCCAAATATATTGGAAACAAGTCATAGAATAAAATAAAATAAACATTTTTTTGTTTAACATTTAATTTGAATAAATTGAAAAAAACTATTAAAAAACATTTCAGATAACATTGAATTACTGAAAAAATTTCAGAACTCGTGAATTCGTTAGCATTTGACAAGAAATTTTGCACAGCTAAATTTACAATACAATGAATATGGATGCTATCGTTGCATGATCCGAACCTGTTCAAGTATTTACCGTTCGAATGTGCTCGTACTGCTTTCACATACTCGTACCAGCCAGTCTATTTAACCCAGTGTTTAGTGGACCCAGCGCGTTTTATGCAACAAATTTAGTCTGTCCAGGTACTATGTACACACTAAGCAACCCTTTACCTTCTTCTTCATTCTACTCTCATTAATTAACTTTTTCTTATTGATATAATGAATGTTAATTATAATAGAAATATGTTTGAAATTGCAGAATTGAAGACGACATTTAATGAGGTAAAGAAGTTTTCTAGCATACTACAAAAATTTTACAATATAAGATAAATGCTTCTATTCTAAAAGTGTTTCGACGTTCCTGTAAAATACGCAAAATCCTATGAGACACAAGTTTGAAATCATTACAAATTTTTATATGTCTACGTTTCTACTTCATCCAAATAAGAATGCTAACTTTTATAAGTAGTAAAATGGTACAAGTCTGTATTTTAAACTGGTCCTAAAACTTTTGCAGGAACGTAAGAGTGCATTTTTAAATATTATTTGGTAACGAAAGTATAGTTTTAACTGTGCTCTTTCCTTTAATATAAAAGATTCTTTGAAAACCTATTTTAACCGTTATCTCAGAAACGATGGTTGAGAGTTTGTTGTTTTTTTTCTTGAAAATGGAATTAGAGAATCCCAACCATTTTTTTACATATTCATTTATTTTTTATTTTAACAATTTTCTATAAATAAAGAGATGATATCAGATTTAAATATTTTGATTTTTTAATATTTCTCGTTCTCCATTTTTTTCTTGTTCGAACTTTCATCATATTTCGGCTAATTAAACAAAAAAAATTTTGGACATCATAGCAGCTGCCATACTGCTTGCTTAGAACTCCTGTTTTCTTATTTTTCTGACCTCTGTTTTGTTTCGTGTGTTCTTTTCATCTGACTCATTGCTAATTTGGTAAATAATGTATTGCTTTAACAGGAACGCTGATACACAGTTGATCAGACTGTTTTCAGCATTATATTTCCTGACTGGGGCATTTTCCATGTTTTGAGGCCTCTCCGAGTAGTCCTTGTGACATCGAGTTGTGGAGCAGAAAGGAAAGAGATAAGGAGGTTTGGAGGAGGAAGGGTATGAGGGATTTCAGTAAAAGATCACTGCTATCCTTTGTTTTAAAGTCTTTCCAACTTATGCAGAATTAAGGAAACCAATATCTGCAGTGCTTATGCAATATGGGAAGTTGGGAGCCTCAAAGCCACATCAGGTTGGAATCCACAATAGTCCATTCCTCACAGCCGGCCCAGTAAAAAACCGGTATCATTGTCCATGGCTTGTATGCCTTTCAGGGGTTTTACTTCTGTATTCCTTCTTTCAGTTGAGATGTTCAGCCAAAGAAAAGCTGAAGATGGAATTCTTGTTTCCTAGTGAAAGAGAGGGAAAGAGAGAGAGAGAGAACCCACTCCTTCACTGTTTTAATTCTATGTTTTGCTTCTCCCCTGTGGGATAAGTTAAGATCAATTAGACACAGCACTCTTCCTAACTGTGAAGCCGGGAGCTACTATGGGCAGATCCGAGCCCTGCCGTGAGCTGAAAGCAAGTGAATCCCGACCATTTACTTTTTCATCTTCTCTGACAAAATACGTTTGTTATTACAAATTACGGTATATTTGCACAGATTGCCAATTTTACAAATAGAAAATAAAGATATCATAATCATTGTTTCTCAGACTGAAAGTGTAAAGTTTGAAACGGCAAATAAGTCGATGAAAGTGTCTACAAAATTCATAATGTCGAGTTAATTAATTTTCTGGTGTCTAGGTGGAGACATGTATCCTTGCTCTCTCACAACTCTTGTTCTCTGTGCTAGGATAGAAGAGAAAACCAAAATCATTTCAAGTTTATTTGAAAAATCTATATCGTGAGAACCAAAAAACAATGTAATAGGAAGACAACATTATATCAATACTTTATCAATAAAATCACTTATTAAGTGAAATGAATCTGTTTAAACTGCACAATTGCTGTATCTCATGCTCATTGGAATATTTAAAGTCATATATTGAGTCTAAACATGTCTTCCTCTTATGGAGTTTTCTGATTATCACTGTATTTGATACTCGCAGCCGCCTAAAGGGGTACATAATTATATATGATGTTAGATCTAGGTGTTAAGTACTTTCCCAAAGACAATTTCCTAAGTGGCAACATCCCAGCTGTGCAATTTTCCGAGCGGCAACTTCTGTCATGGCCGCAGCACTCGGTACCGTTGTCTGTTCTAGCCGCAGCGCTCAGCCCATCCTTGCCACAGCGCTCGGCCCCCTCCAATTGCAAAAATTTAAAAATGCCTAACACCATATTTATTGCAACCGGGAGGGGGTGGGGGATTGTTTATCTTGAAAAAGTAAATCCTAAGTTAAGCCACCAAAAACCGGTTCCAATTGAGCACTGGCGCAAATCTCGAAACATTGAATACAATTTCAAGTTGAACCAACCATGTTTGAGCCAGGGCTCAAGCTCAAATCTTTAAATTCGACCTTTAGTCACTAAATTTTTGTTTTCCTTCATCAGGAACCATGTTGAACAATCTGATACTAAACACAGTTAAAGATACTCCAGGTAGAATATATAGCTTACTCAATTCATTCATTTTCCTTCATCAGGAACCATGTTGAACAATCTGATACTAAACACAGTTAAAGATACTCCAGGTAGAATATATAGCTTACTCAATTCATTCATTTTCGGTGCAATCTTTGCGCACTTATAATGTCTTTAGTTTACATGTATTTCACATCAAGATTCCAGGATTACTTTTTCTCTACCTACCCTGTTATTCTAGGATTACCCTTCTCTACCCTGTTATTCTAGGATTACCCTTCTCTACCTACCCTGTTATTCTAGGATTACCCTTCTCTACCCTGTTATTCTAGGATTACCCTCCTCTACCTACCATGTTATTCTAGGATTGCCCTCCTCTACCTACCATGTGTTACTGCTAAACCTAAGCCTATGCAACTTGCTTGTGTGTTCAATAGTAAAACCTATGTCGGGTATATATATCAGCTATGCTTATGCTAGGGTAAGTCTCCTGACATTATATGTTTACCTTATTAAAACAAGCTAAAGCCAAATAAAAAACTTAAACTGGTAACATTAATGAAACGTCTAGAAATTTCTGTGCTACAACTTTTTCCTCTAGTAATTCAATTCATCTTTGCATAATACTAATCCCATGTTCATTTTCATACATTTTTATTTTCAATGAATTATTCTATTTACTTCAGAAGATTTTACTTGAAACCTTGTCCAAAGTAATTTTAAACTAAATTCAATGACAATCATACGTAAAACCTCATTCATCATGGTCTTACCTGTTTTACTTGTATTAACAAGATTTAAATGTTTAGAAGGAGAAGGATGTTGGGTTGGAGTTCTGTAGTCTGTACACTATTTGCAATAATGCCGCGTTATTCATTTTACCTTGGAGCATTCTAGTTCTGGGTAATATATTAATCATGCAATTATCTCTACATTTTTGTTAATTTACTACTTTACCTTTCTGTAGCTGTAGCTTGGCAACTAAAAATTTACTAATTTTTATATTTATTCACAAATTTACCTTTCTGTACCTTGGCAAGCAATAATTTACTAATTTATTTTTCTGCAGCTTGGCAAGCAATAATTTACTAATTTACCTTTCTGCAGCTTGGCAGATATTCATTTACAAGTTTATTTTTCCTACAGCTCATGGCAAGTATTAATTTACCAATTTACCTTTTTGTAGCTTGGCAAGAATTAATTTACTAAAATACCTTTCAATAGCTTAATTAGCAAGCATTTATAGCTAATTTACCTTTATGCAGCGAGGCAAGTATTTATATACTACAGTGGTGGGTGTTTAAATCAATACAATAAAGGCGATTTTTCAAATTAAGTTTTGATTTCTATCAAGCTTTTTTCAAATTACAAGTATATAGTAAACAAAGAGAAGCTGTTAATTGACAGCTTCTCTTCGTTTGCATGTATCCATGCTGGTGGAAAGCTTGGTAGAGATCAAAATTGAAATCTAAAGCCGTCTTAATTGTATTAATATATACGACGACGACAATAATTGTTTAGCTTGGCAAGTATTTCTATCCGGAAGACGAGCTGAGGAAAGAGGGTTGGGTGTACCTAGAGACGCGCTTAGGAAATCCTAAAATAAAAATATTGAATCTTTTAACATTAATGAAAACAAAAATTAAATTAAAAGACAAACGTTGGTATGATTGTAGTTTCTGTTCTTTCTTTTAATCAAGAATGTAATTTCTAATTGTTATGATACTTGTCTAAAAATGTGTAGGACACTTTTTAGAAGACATTAGTTACATCTTACAAAATCCTTGGGAATTTGATAATAATAAAGAGAATGAAGACGACAATTATTCCACAGTTTTCTGGTTACCACTGTATAGAAAAGATGAATTAGGAAACATGTTTAGTATATTTACTATGATGGTTCCTCTAGCTAGAGCTGTAGTGGACGCTGACAACCCTAGGTAACAAAGGAATTAAGTCTTTGCCACAAAGAGAATAGAATATATATTAGAGTGGAATTTAAACAATCCCTCGATATGAATTTTGTCAATCCTTTTCAGCCTGAAAGTGTACAATTCATGTAAATGTTCACAAATTATACGCAGTACATTACACTAATACAGTATGATCCCTGGATATATCCATTCCAATTTCTTTGTTTTATAAAAATAAAATAAATAAAAACATCAAATTGATTTATATCCAAACTTATACTGAAATGAACTCGGGAATGCATGACAGGCTATCAGAGAATTGATTTAGAGAAAATCAGATAATTTTCAAGAAAACTTTTCTATGGAATGATGTTCTAGGGCCCAAAAGGTTATATAGCACAAATGTGTTCAGTACACCTGCAGTATGGAAACAGTACAACAAAATGGCCGTTTTACATTTTTTTCGAGTAAATTCCACTCTAATATAGATTCTATTCTCTTTGGCCACAAACGTAAATTTGATAATTCTTATGTCTTTGCCACCTGATGGTGTAAACTTCTAATAATTTATCTTAAATTATTTCATCTTACAGGATTTTTAATTTGAAATATCTAAGGTCTACGAAATTGGGTTGCAAGAATATGGATATTAGAAAATCAGATTATGTGACAATGACGTTATAGTGTGTCCCAAAATTAAAAATGAATTGTTTTATAATGAACTCCAATATGGCGGAAAATTAAAAATGAATTGTTTAGCTATATGAAGAGCAGAGATAATGAACTCCAATATGGCGGAAAATTAAAAATGAATTGTTTTATAATGAACTCCAATGTGGTGGAAAATTAAAAATGAATTGTATAGCTATATGAAGAGCAGAGATAATGAAATCCAATATGGCGGAAAATTAAAAATGAATTGTTTAGCTATATGAAGAGCAGAGACAATGAGCTCCAATATGGCGGAAAACCAACAGCTGAACAGTTGAGAAAAAGAAAGAAAGCTGTTACTTTAGAGGAAGGTCCTCGTTCACCTCAGGTATATTTTTTTTCTACATCCAGTATTAAAAATTGTATGTATTACAATTTTTGGTGGCTACCCAAACCCCATATTTTGCGACCTTGTATACACAACCCCTCAAAGGTCAAAACCACAATCCCTTTCCTAGTATCTACAACCCCTTACCTAGTAGTCACTTACCATTTCCTATTAGTTTCTTCCCCTTTTTTAATAACCACACTTAAAACTACTTTCTTAGAAGTCACAACCTTCTTCTTCTGCTTCTATTAATATGTATGTTATAAATATTCAAACTTCAGTTTACTCGCAGCAACATGAGTGGCTGGCAGTACAACCTTATATTTCTTTTTTTTTATCCTTTTTAACAGTCTGAATATAGAAACTCCTCTTTACCCCACACAATTATCTAAAAGTTGCAAGCTCTCACGCGAAAATCCATAAGAACTTTGCCAGTTACTCCTTTTCTTAAATACTATTCGTGACTTATCAAAATCAAATACTTTTATTTCAAAACAACCTGTTCCAGCTGATGAAGCTAAAAACAAGTGCTTAATATTTCTATTTCTGTTAAACGGAAGGCTAAGGCATTGCAACATTTCAAAGTTGATTCTGTTCTGAAAATTGATGCATAATATTCGCAATTGTCTGGAACGCTGTGACCTATATAATTAACTGATATTCCCTAGAAATTATCAGGAAAGCAAAATAATTCTAATTAAATTTACTAAAGTAAAAACCAGAATTTGAAACAACATGCAAATTTTAAATCCTTATCATTTATTTTTTCACTCTACATTAATTATTTAATGGTTTTCCAAATATTATAAGACCCATCACTAGTATTCCTATATTTATAAGTTTGATGAATTCGGAGATATCTTAATTAAAAAAACGATATAAATGTCATCAATTGTATGACTTAAAAATGTAGAAACCCAAATTTAATCTCTAAATCAGGGTATCTATTAGGTTCCAGTTAATCAATTTAATCTCTAAATCAGGGTATCTATTAGGTTCCAGTTAATCAATAGTCATTGATGTTGTAATGAATCTAGAGATTTTATTCTCAATATTATTACTGAACCAAAATTGTCCTTATGCAAGTTTCCTTAAAGGGAGAGACTGGCTTTGTATCATATTTTAACTTAGAATACAGAATTGTAGAGAAAAACTTTAGATTTTATTTGATTACAATGAGGCATTTTTACGGTGTAAATTTTTTGAATAAGAGCGTAAAGTCGTTTGTAATATTTCACCACTTGTTTCAGCCAGAAGAAGAAACGATAATTGTTTAGGACAAAACATGTAAAAA
Source organism: Eurytemora carolleeae (assembly GCF_000591075.1). Taxonomy (NCBI): domain Eukaryota; kingdom Metazoa; phylum Arthropoda; class Copepoda; order Calanoida; family Temoridae; genus Eurytemora; species Eurytemora carolleeae. The sequence continues at coordinate 37,231 of NW_019396028.1, forward strand.
AATGTTGGGGACTTTTATTTTATAAAGAAAATTATCGATAAAAGCCAGAGTAGAACCGTAAACTCGATGACTTTGTTATCATCTAAACCTTTTTTGTTTTCATCATATAATTCGCAGATTTCTTCAAAATGTCGTCTTCACAATTAAAATAAAGAAAACCCTCCAACAGCGACGATAGCTGATGAATTTTAATAACTTATTTTTAATGATATAAATTATTATTTTACTCAATCTGTTCCTATTACTGACATTAGCTTTGTCCATGTGATTAACAAATTGGAAAAAACGTTTCTTCTGCTGGGTGAAACAACAGGTGAAATATTACTTAACGCCCCTATTTAAAAATTTTACACCACAAAAATGTCATTGGTATTAAATGAATCCTAACGTTTTTCTCTACAATACTGCACTTTCAGCTCAACTATGTTATATAGCCGGTCTCCCCATTTAATAATCGTCTGACGGTCTAAAAATTTTAATCAAAATACATCTAATCCATGTAAAAATGTATGAAAAATAAAAGCTACAATGGATATCTGTACATATAATAAAGCTTTTTGCAATTTTTTTAATTAAAAACTTTTTTAAAATATAAGTTTAGATGACATTGCTGATCTTGCTCTGGATCGGAGCAGGTTTTGTAGGATTAATCAGGTAAAGGAGATCAGAGCTGGGAACTTTTGTGTGGAGTTTCCTTAATCTTGAACTCTTGTTCTTGATATCCAATGTGGGCACTTTTAAATGTTAATGCCTTCATATTAGTTATCTCTGCAGGGTCTGACAAATACGGGATACCGAGGAAGAATTTATTTAATCCCTAGGTCTTTAACCTTGTATGGGATGTCTGTAAAGCTGGAGATATCAAGCTTGATCTTGAGATTTACAACAGTTTCTACTTCTAGATAAATCAATTTTTTCTTTATTTTTTTCCAAAGGATTATATTAAATTCTCTTCTATATGTAGTTGTGTAAACCAATAAATCTGAACTTGGGGATCAATCAACTATTGCCTCAAATTCAAAGGTTGCCAAAGTAGATATCGAGATTAAGTATTGTTGAATGTAGATTTGTGCTATCTTACACTCAAGTATTGATCTCAATAGATTCTTTTGCTTTTTTTAAAATTTTGTATTTTATGTCTAAATTATTGCTAAAAATGTAAGCATTAAAAGTATCTTACTTATAACAATTGTAAATTCTTTATGATTAATATAATTACTCTACTTTCTTCTTGTTATGATCTTGTTATGATCTTGTTATGATCTTGTTATGATCTTGTTATGATCTTGTTATGATCTTGTTATGATCTTGTTATGACTGTATGATTTAAAGATATAAAAAGTAAAATCAATCAAAATAATGGAACTTAGATTTTAATTTGATCGCAGACTTTGGATATTTTATAACATAACATTATATCCAATACACTAAGTTTGGAATATCAAAGGTTTTCTCCGATATGTTGTAAAGATATCTGAATTAGAAAATCTGAGAAAATTTGAGTTCCTTTATCTGTAGGTTTGGAGACCCGTATAGTCAATCTAAAAGATTACCATGGACAAGACAGCTCTCGGTCAGGTATAGTTTTAATATTTTAAAGATATTAAAAAAATGTAAAATTATAATATATATCTCTGCTTAACTGTTTTAATCAAATCTCCATGGAGTAATTAAATTCTAGTTCTACGGAATAACATTTTTTTAACGACTCAACAAGCGTTCTTTAAGAAATAATATGTATGATAAACCTTAAAAATTTAAAACTGCTTCTCAATATATCTTTGATTAAAATTCAAAGCTATTTCCGGCCTGAATTCCAATTCTCTGCATTTTATTGTGAAGTCATAATTTTGAAAATTTTCATTCACAAACTAAATTAATATTATTTTTTTAAAGATTTTTTTACATGTTTCGTTAAAGTTAATTTTTTAAAAAGTCCTTCCCGGACCCCTTTAAATTCTCTTCATGTTCTGAACTAATTAGTAGCATATCTAGGGGTTCAAATACTCTCAAAATAAACATCAGATACTGATAAAAATAGTACCAATATATAAATTTTATTTAATTATTTATTATAATACACCTCTCTAAGGACTACTGGGAACACGAGCAGAGAAACTGTGATTACAAGAGATGTTGATGTTGCATTCTGTCAGGAACAGAAACCTTCTCTTAATAAATTTTTCGCAAAAAAAGTTTTTGCTAAATTTTTTCTAAAGGGGTTTTTAAACCTATAACTCCAAAAAAACTGGACTTTCAACAGATAATTTTTGAGTCACTTTCCAAAATATGTTGGCAGGGTTATTGTTAATCAACGGAAAAGTATTTATGCAAATATGATTCTTGCTGAAACAAAAATTGAATAAAATATAAGAATAAGCTGGTTTTAACAGAAAACAGATATTTTGTTAGAATTCACTTTTAAGCTAAATATGCATACAAAGTTTTTTTAAACAACAAAGGTTTTTAGGTTTATAGTGAGGTAAGAACTAAGAATCAATATCAAGTTCATAATAGGATAAGATAAACAAATCTTTTCAATAAACAATGCATGATCTAAGCTGAAATGGAATTGAGTCTTTGACACAATCTCTGATTTTATAATTTCTATATCTTTGCAAAACAATGTCTTAAACCTTAGATATTTTCTGTTATGAATTCCGTTAGATTTAATAATCTTAGTTAAAATATCAACGGTTTCCATCGAAATATTTCTTGTACAAAAATTATGCAATAATTGCAAAATGGTTTTCTTATGTTTCGAGTAAAAAATTGCACTAAATTTCGATATAATTTCGCATAGATGCGCAAATTCTGAAGAAAATCTTGGTTTTGCGTTTTTCGTTTCCTGTTATTTCATTATTTCTACCTATTTCGTTAATTTCGAGAAACGATTTCAAGAAGTTAATTGATTAATCACTCACAAATTTAAGACAATTTGGTCCAGCCGACGGAGATACATGGTAACAAACAAGCAGTCGGACCAAAAATAAAAATGTATACATATCTATAAATTAATGCAAATACATATCTATATTAATCTATGTATGTTTATAAATTAATGCAAAGATGTGATGAGTATGATTGAGAGACGCACCTCCGTGGCACCTTTTAACGGCGTTTTTTTCAAAACATGTTTATCATGACAAATTTTATTAATGAAAGTAATCAAAATTTTAACAGTGTCTAAACTATGAATATGATAATAATGTCATTATTGTCCATGAACAAAATACTGCAGCATTGAATGCATTGTTTTTTACTGAAAATAGTTAATGTCTTTTCCTTATTTTCGAATTTATACACCACTGTTAACACAAATTCGAAATATAAGGAAGACGATTTTACTGACTCTGATGCCGTTGCTTGTTTCAAGACGTCCTTCCCCCCCCCCCCCCCATCCCTCTACACCTCCCGGCCCCGCAGTCAGATTGAAACACTTGAGATGATCACAACTCTGTCTCAGGGAGCAACCCTGGCTCCTTCATGATTATGATACAGATACCTAGCTAGCAACAGGCCAGCCCAATTATGTTCCAAGAGTTCCAAAATTATCATGCATTACAGAGACTACATAATCGCTCAAATCCAGCATGATAAAACCGCGATCTCTCCCCCTCCTTATCCAAAGCCTGGGGTGAGCGGAAACCTGTTGTTCCAGTTCCTGTCGATCTGCACCACCAACATGAAGTTCTATAAAACTCCCATGATGTTACTACTGCTGTTTGTCAATAATTTTCTTTGTTAATTTCTAAAACAACCAATTTTAACCATGTCTTATGCAAATATTTCAAAACAATTTCGTTTTTAAATAAATGTTAAGAAATATCCATTTCAAATCTCTTTGTTTTAATATAGTGACCTTTAAAGTCAACAACCACATTTTACAAAAATTCCAACTTTTCGTTTTCACGAGCATTGCCCAATTTCGAGCAAAATCATGAAAAAATTATGACTTAAATTCTGTATTCATGTGCAATTTCGTGCAAAAACATTTATTTATTTTTAATTATTGATACGAAATTGATAAGAAATTTCGTGCAAAAGAATCATTTCGTGCAAAAACACGAAAATATGAGTTTGTAACAAGATTCAATTCCTTTGTTTATAAACAAAAGTGGTTTAACTGGATACGGTTTGTTAGACTACTTCGTCTTTGTTGCCTATCTCAACATTAACCAGTAGTAGTCAAATAAGGTTCACCTCCCAACGATCTTTATTTTTAGAAGCTGAGTCCAGTTGATATCTCTCTCTGGATTCTTTTGGTTGGGATTCCCCTTATTTTTGGTATGTTTTGTTTGGGATTCCCCTTATATTTGGTATTTTTTGGTTGGTATATCCTGTATATTTGGTATGTTTTGGTTAAGATATCCAAATATTTATTATGTTTTGATTGACAATTTTAAATTAAGCCCCACAACACTTTTCAAAATCATTTTTAAACTGGCGCATTCTGTAACAACTTTGCAAAAATACTTTTTTTGTAAAACTTTAAAGAATTATGCTGATTCTTTCAAAAAAAAGTTTGAATATTTTGTCCTCGTTTTTAAACTGTGACCATTCCCTAAATGATTGACTCTAGGTCCTGTGTTGACCGGGTTCCTGGAGATATTCTTCCAGCTCAAGCGTTGTCTGAGCAGACCCCCACATCCACCAGTTCCACGGCGGAGAGGATTATGGATTTTTCTATTCCTTGTATCCGCCTCAATATTCTGCTCATACACTACAAACCTGATCCTGTCTGCTGCAATCCTTCCAACATATTTCAAGGTGACCCCTTCCTAACCATGCACTTTCTGATCCATAATAATCTTCATTTTTCTAGACTAAACAGTGTATATTTCTGACAATTTCTTTCACTGCTACTGAAACAGAAATGCGCAAGTCATTTTATAGTGAAACCGCAAATGAACAAAAATAATTCTGATAGAAAATGTTGGTATATCATGCTTTTTTGATCAGACAAAGCTTTGAAGAGTACCGTTGTAAATCCAACATGACACTGTCCAAATGGACAGCCACTTGAAATTACGTCTACAGCCTAATTCTGAACAAGTATTTATAAGAATTTTGTTGGGGAGTTCTTCATGACAATTAAACAAAATAACGTTTTCACTTTGGTTTCAGAGAATGAGTTAAAGAAAAGAGTGTTGTAATCCTTTATATGCAGACAAAAAATTTGCTTTTTTCTTTATTTAGTGTAAACGAAAGCTAAGTCGCACTGAAACATCATTTATGGATTAAATTCTTCCTTATGTTGAAAATGAGATTGGAGTGACTACGCGAGTCTTAATAAAGATGAATTGTGTCACCGAGCTTTTGAATTTGAGATGAACCCTTTGATAGGCTCTAAACTATATATAAAAAAATAAAATCTGAATAATAATAATTTTTTTTCAGTTGACCTATTTCCAACTACTCCTAATTAAATATGTCGGAGGATGGATGGATATCTTTACATTTCCTATATTCGTTATTATGACGGATAAAAATATTAGGTAACTTTATAATATATATTGTTTTATGGTTTTAAACTTTATGTTTTTCATGTTTTTTTTGTTAATTTTCATGTTTGCATGGGTTTTTCTTTTTTTGCGTTTTTCTTCTTTTATGTGATTTTTTATATTTTCATGTTTTAAGATTTTCCTAAATGTTTTTAAATTTTTTTATATTCAGGAACTCAATTGTGATTGTTTACACCCTAAGGCAGTCCAAAAGAATAAGAAAAGGATCGAACGGAACAATCACATATGTTTAGAATTATGTAAATATGTTTAAATGAAAACAGTAATTTTGGAATAAAATATTTTGAAAATTTGCATAAAGAAATGACATTAAAATAGGAAGAATACAAAATGCTTGGGAATCCAGTTTTTCTTGGAAACTAGACATAAAAAGAATCTATTTTTGCCACAATCTAATCCCTATATCTTTGCAACCCAATGTCGTGGAACTATAAATTATGTCAGATCAAATAATCTAAGTTCTTAAGAATTTTTAAACCAAGCAAAGAACATTCCTTTGGTTCTACCGAGTTCCCCAATCAAAATTTGAGGCAAATCGGTCAAGGCATGGGTGCATGTGTTATGACCGGGCATCAAACAAACAAATACCAAAACAAACAGAGATTACTAGTTTATATAAATAGATGATAAGTGAGAGAAAGCTGTAAGAGTTAAAGTAATAAAAAACCACATGTACCATCGAGTAATGGTCGTTTAAATTCTTATTTCTTTTAATCATTGCAATTTAAAACAATTTTAAACAAAGCATTTTACCAATTCATCTTAAATAAAAACTAAATTTAAAAGTGCTTTGAAGTTCAAAAATGTACATGACCAAGGCTAAAAAATAATACAAGTAATTTAGTGTGACAAGTTCAAAGGCCAAGCCATTGCAACACTTCAAAGTTGACGTCTAGTATTAAAAATTGATGCAAGTTTTTATAGCAGTCCTAAAATTTGAGCTTATTCTGAATAATCATTTAAACCAAATATTCATTTCAAGAAAGACGATATTTACCCAATTCAATTCTTAAAAATGTATTCTTTTACATTATTTAATATAATCTTGTTGTTGCTTAAAAAAAAGATGAAAAAAGAGATATTTTCTGCCACATCAAGATTAAAAAATGTCTCAAAACTTGTTTTACAGAGAAAGCCAAGAATCCATTCTGGAGTATTAAAAGGTTGGCGCTTCAATGAATCAAATCTTATCCATAGAGGGACAGTCGACAGAATTTCAAGTAACCTTCCACCAAAAAGAGCGGTATGCACTATTCACAACGGTATTCTCAATCTCTTCGCTTGAGAGGAAACAAGATGAAGCAATCAGTGTTCTTCTTTATCAAAATTTAGTATAAAGTACAATTTTGATTTCTCTATATAATGGATCTAAGGAATATATTTTGATTTCTCTATATAAGGGATCTAAGGATTATATTTTGATTTCTCTATATAAGGGATCTAAGGATCATGTAGCAAAACAAGAAGACTTTTAAAATTTAACACTTCACAGAAACATTACGATACCTTTACATTGCTTTATAATACGGTTAATATGATGGGTACCGTTGTGAATCCAACAATTAAACTCTTTAAACGGTGGATCGCTTGAAATTTAACCGGCAATAACTTGAAGACTTGATACCACTACAGTAGAGTCTTCTTTCGTCGATTTGAGGAATAATAATGGAATATTAATAATTTTCACAAAATTGTAAAAAATTTTAAAATAATGTTCAAAGTATTAAATCAATTTGAATGTTTAACATGATTACAGGGTTACTATAAGTAATAATTTTGGTCTTTAGAGCAACACTTAAGCTTAGGTAATCAGGGGCGTATACAGATGCAGGGGGGCCATGGGAGCTAAGTCATCCTAGGAAAATAAACTATGATGATGCAGTTGAGATTCAACCCCCAACTGTGACTGAGGCTCTCCCTGGAATATCTAAAAAGGTAGAACCCCCCATTTGATAATTTCCTGTTTACGTCCCTGCTAGACAATATAGGTTTAAATACTATCCATATATTCATGATAATACAAAACAAAGCATGTATTCTACCTTTGATGTCTACATCAATGAATATCCCTGGTTTGCTTTACTGCATTTTCAAAACAATAACTTAACAATCTTTACAATATTTATATTCCACCTAAATGTCATAATGTATTAATCTTACAAAAACAGACAAGTTTATTATTACATTTATTATTTGAAAGTTTATCAAATACTAGCTGAAGTACCCAGCGTTGCCCGTGGAATTTCAAAAATGTCCATTTTTTTAGCGCATGTCACCCATTGCGGGTTCCCATTTTTTTTCAGCCAATTTGGCACAGCCGTTTTGCCAGCTATAACAAAGAGCTTTATAATATAGAATTAGTTTATTTGATTAACAAAAATCAGTTAGTAATTTGTAACTATAATTATTTTATTTTTAAAGTATTTATTAGTTTTTATTCGTAACATTTGAATTACTGTTTATATTTGTAACTTAGTTAATGATTTCTGTTTTTTTTATTTTTTAGTTGTGTTCTGCATAAATCATTTTCATACCTTTGAAATTGATGGAAATACCAAGAAATTTGTGCAGACTTCATTTGGAAACAAAATTCCGGTCAATTTTAGACATCAAAAGAGAGAAGATCTCATTTCGAGATTAAACGCGTACAATCTTCTTTAAATACAATCTTTGTCAGTACACACTGTTTCTCATCACTGGAGCTGCGAGGAAACAAAGTCGTAACAGATATCTCGCATAAATGTATCTTTTATATCTTATTAATAAAAGACTTTTAATTCATTGTAATAGCTTTCCTTTTCCTGCTGGTTCTCCACTAGTTCCAAAACTTTTATCAAACTTTTCAAAAGTTTTGAAAGTTTAAATCTTAAATTATCATGTCGTCGCTTATCCGTCTTCATCCCCACGGGACGGAGTAAAAATATCAAGTGTTCCCTCACCGCTCCTCCACTTTTCAATAGATTTATTTCAGGGTTTTAAATCCATAATAAAACCATTAGAGAATTTATATATTAAACAGATAAGAAAAGATGTGAATTTATGTTAAACTTATACTTGACACACTCTTCTAGACATGAAGGAGGCAGGCATTACTAGTATGACTTTGTGGCGTCGTAGTTGCTCTATTTTTAACTATAAGCTCAAGTATGAGCATAACAAATTTATTTGATTACATCTTATAGATTAAAAAAAATAAAACAGTTTTGTTCTTCTTCAATATAGAGGAGTTATGATTGTAAATATGTAAGATTTGATAGAGTGTCACTTCGTCAAATTCCCAAAAATGTGGTGCCTAATTTTAACCGATAGGTGTGCGACATAAATTGACCCATTAGGAACACGTAAAAATAACTACAATTTGAAGTATATCCCACTCCTGAACGCCGAGAACATTAGCGCCTGATACACTCAGGGTTCAGTCATGTGTTTGGTGTCTATTCTGAACTAATAGAAATTGTATGGCGGTAACATCTATCTTTCTATCTATCTCATTATCCAATTTCATATTTTGATTTCTCATTCAAAATGCGTCAAAAAAAGCGTATACAGACTTTATATACTTAAGTATTTTTAAAACATAACTCAAAAGTAGAAAAAGAAAATCCTAAAAATCTAAATTTAATGGATACAAATTTTGGTCTAAAGTTCAGACTAACAAGATAGAACTAGAATTGTTTAATATAACTTATTTGATTAATATGGTTATTGCATGCAATATTTCATTTGCCGTGTGCAGCACCCTTAAAAAATAAAATATAAAATCAGGTAAGTCGTTTGGAGACAGTGATTTAAAAGCATAATCTCGAGTCTAAATTCCAAATATACCAACTCCAACATGTGACCCGTGACTAGAGTATACACCGGAAATTCCCTTTCCGCCGAAAATTTTGTTCTGGCGGAAAAAGGGTGCCGGAAACTCCCTTTCCGGCAGAACGTTTCAGGCGGAAATAATTTTTCCAGCGGAACCTTTCCAGCATTAAAGTAAACCATTTTTATCCATAATCTGTGGCGTGGCCAGGATGACTAATTTATCGTACATACATTTAATCATCAGTATATTGTTTCTTTTATTATGAAGTCTAAACCTTTGAATGGCCTGAGCTTGTAAGAATTAAAACATGCAGTTAATTCTGCAATTTGATTATTTTTACTTTAGAGTATTTATACTATGAGGCAGGACATAATGATTTTTAAACTTTTCCATAAACAATTTGAAAAAAATCTAATAATAAAACTGTTAACCTTTCCTATATACTGAATTTAAATTTTCACCGGAAGCAGAAAATTCCAGAAAATTTTCCGCCGGAAGCTGGATATTCCAGAAAATTTTTCCGGCGGAAAGTTTTCCGGAATTTCCGGCTTCCGGTGGAAATTTTCATTAAGGAAAATTACCGGAATTCCATTTTCCGGTTCATCTTTTCCGGTCGTTATAACTTCCGTCGAGGAGAAAACTCATTGGACACCACATCAATAACAGAATATCATGAAATCCGATTTTTTTAATGAACATGTGTATAGAAAATGTTCAGGATACAAAGAAATTTAGTTTAAACCCAGTTATCGTTAAATACTAAATTGCTAAAATGTTGTTCTAAATTATATGAGTAGATTGATAGGGATAACTCACACATTTAAATGCTCAATATTTTGAGAGAAGAAATATCAATGTTCTCCCTTATTATGCTTTAAAATTGCAAGAATTAATGCCTAAAAATTCTAGCACCTCTGGGTTATCATAATTTTCAGTTTCGTTCCGTATTTCCTTAGTATGATCTGTTTAAACTTTGATTTGAATACCATATCATATAAATTAGAGTTTTATATCAATTTCTCGAGACAGGGACATCAGATAGAACTAATATTGGTCGCAATGAACGCCTACAATTTCTAGGCTACTGCCTAAACCCTCTTTCATTTACCTGAACCGTCCCTAGAAACACAGAATGTCCAATTCCAACCCTAGTGTAGAGGATCCGGAATAATTAATCTAGTTTTGTGCATTGGTGTATTGTGGAACCATGTTTTCTTCAAGTTCTTGCACCAGAGTAGACTCAACCAAAATATCTGATTAGCTCCAGATCTATCTAGATCCCTTGTACCATCATAATGTTAAATGTATTATTTATTTTCGGGAATGACTGCACATATAAAAAACAAAAATATTTGTAGTTCATTGCAAAAAATGAAAAATGATTAAAAGAAAATTAACTATAAAGGAACGCCAATTTTCTAATCTCTTTTATATTTTCAAACTTATGGTGTGAACCTTTCAAAAGTTGATTTTTTTTATCTAACAGAACTTATAGTTTTAAATATCACAGGTCTAGGGCATCGATTTAAAAAGATACAAAAAGAAGAGGTTGTATTTCGTTCATTTGTTCATAATACAGTAAATAATTTTATAACTGAATAGATGATTCAAATTTTCTCTATTTGTAAATTTAAGGATCCTTGAACCTTAGTTAGAGCCAACATAATAAACCTATAAAGTTTAGAACATCTAGCAATATCGGCTTAACTTATCCGAGCATATACTTAATTCCTTTTCAATCTATCCTATCCATCCTATCCATCCTATTCATCCTATCCATCCTATTCATCCTATCCATCCTATCCATCTTATCCATCCTATCCATTCTATCCATCCTATCCATCCTATCCATCCTATCTATCCTATCCATCCTACCCATCCTATCCATCCTATCCATCCTATCCATCCTATCCATCCTATCCATCCTATCCACCCAATCCATCCTATCCATCCTTTCCATGCTATCCATCGATCCTATCCATCCTATCCATCCAATCCATCCTATCTATCCTATCGATCCATCCATCCTATCCATCCAATCCATCCAATCCATCCAATCCATCCAATCCATCCAATCCATCCAATCCATCCTATCCATACTATCCATCCTATCCATCCTAATCCATCGATCCTATTCATCCCATCGATCCCATCCATCTAATCCGTCCTGTCCTAGTTGTATCCTGCTATGCGGTATATTTTCGTGACCGTTCTCTTTGAATATGCAAATGATTGTTATAATATGTCACTGGCTCAAAATATAATTTTGGGATTTTTGAAAATTTGAAGACGTCAACTGCGCCCCAACGCTCGGTACAATCTTCTTTTTAACAGTATACTTCAGTTTATCGAATTTTTTTCATACTTGATTTTGTGTAATGTATACTTCCACGCATGTTCTAACGATATTTTTTATCATAAAGACCATCATGATATATTATATAAGATCAATGATCCCTTGATAATATATCAGAATCGATACACTACACACTACGGAGCCTGCAGCCTATTTGAATATCATCATCTCAATGTTACACGAGAATATAAACCCAGCGGCCTCTTGCAAATATGTTGGATCTTCAGACTTATCCCCCGGCCTCCACCGGGCTGGGCCAACCCTCGTAGTCCTCCTCCCGAACCGTCGTCCGTACAGCCGGACCGGGACACTCAGCTGGTCGTCCGTGCTGGGATTGTCGGCCTGAAATGGCTTTGAACGTCGTGCCGCGTCGAAAGTTCAGCTGGATGAGGCTGCAGCAGCCTCTAGTTCTTAGTGCCAGTCACAAGTAAACTTACGTACTTGTACGGCCATATATTCGAACCTTAACCGTTGAAAATGATAAGGGTTAGGCCTTGGTGACAGGGAATACCGACTCTGTGAACACCCCTTGGGAATGCCCATTGTGAAATTTTAGACGAAAACATATTTTTTCTTTCCAAATTGAGTTGTAAAATAAGATGAGATGTTGTGGTAAAAAGTTATATCTGATCTAAACAACATTACATCTCCCAGTAGTCGTTTATCTGTGACTAGTCATTTGTGAGTAATTTAGAGGGAATCCCAACCAGGACGAAAGGAAAAAAGAAAATAGTTTCAGGACGGAGATAACGAATATCCAAGACTGAAAATCTAGTGCCAGAACGAAAATCTTCTTCCGGTATGGAGAAATTTGCTCTAGGACGGATTTAGGCTGCAGTACGGAGAAACTAGCACAAATGTAAGTCAACATTCTAATAAATAAAAGTAAATTCTGTAGGATAAGATTGTTTACAATGCTATTTCGCATTACAGTTATTATAAATAACATAAAAATATTTTTTTCTAGAAGTTCTGAGCGTAGATTTTATCAGTAGTTTATAAATTGTTAAAATGGCACTTTTATCTGAATCGCATTGTGCTGCTGATACAAAAAATACAACATGTCGTAGGTTTGTCATAGAGAACGCTTTTCGACCCCCCCCCCCTTCTATCAATTTTGTGCATGACTTCGATTTCAACAATTTTTTCAATAAAATTAATAAAGTTTATTTAGTATTATTTCGTGGTTAGGTGAGATTAGGTTCAGGTATTTTCTGGACCGAGCGCTGCGGCTAGGAAAGGCCTGGGGGCTGAGGGCTGCGGCTAGGAGAGGCGGCGGATTGGGGGAGGGTCCAATTAGCGTTCCCTAGGAAATTACCCATGCCGTTTTAAAACATTTTAATACAGACAATATTTAGATTATGATTGAAATATGTAGGAACACAATTGGAAATGAGATTTCAATATATAATAAAAATGTCTGCAACTTCAGACGTCTTTTTGTGAATATTTTGTCGAGAAATGTTTTTCGTCTTGATATTTCTCCAACTTGGAAAAATATGTTTTCCTGATATAATACGTGAGGGAAAGGCTTTCAAGGCCTGTATTAACTTAAAATGTAGTTTTCCTTATTGCTTAGAAAATATGATTTCTGTTGTATTTAACTTGATATTGAGTCCGCCATGTTTCTTCAAACTATTGAAGTTTGCACCTTGCCTCAACTTCTGCAGATTTTCCAATATATTTATTTTTATTGCCAATTTCCTTGCATGGTTAAAGGATACTAAATTAAAGGGATTCATAGCGATTTTCAACTGGAAATCTTTCTAAATTCTAAAAATTGTGATGAAATACTCTCTGAAATCCGATCAAAGTAATAATGTGCGATCAACTATCATTCATCTGAAATCAAGGCCAATTATATGTACACTGTACAGTCTCCATACGTACAGTGTACCTACAGTTCTATGTAAATATTGCTGGGACAGTACAATATTGAACGAAAACAGCATTTCTGACATTCACAATTTTCGAGGACATTAAGTTACAAGCTTTAATCAACGAATTTTGTTTTTGGTCCGTAGCATGAAATCCGTGATAATTTAAAATCTTAAAATAAAAAATCTAGAAAGTGATATAAATTATTTCATGAAATAATTTGTTAATATTGTAAATTATCAATCTAATTTTTATTTAATTTAGTGAAAGTAAGCTGTTTGTCTACAGTTTACAGTTTGTTTGTTATATTCTATCCACTGCACACTTTGCTACTGAAAACATTAAATAAAGGATTAAACGATTGCAGGGATTTAAACCGGTTTCTCTAACACCCCATTTCATTTAAAGAGTATTGACAAAAAAAAATTTACGAAATACAAACGTTTTGACGGACGCTTTTTAAATTAAACCTGTCCTAATCTGAAGTTTAAACCTGTCCTACTCCTGATTCATCCTGGAGACTTATCCTGTCCTACTCCTGCTTTATCCTGGAGACCTGTCCTACTCCTGATTAATCCTGCAGACTAATTCTGTCCTACTCCTGATTAATCCTGGTGACTTATCATGTCCTACTCCTGAATAATCCTGGAGACTCCTGTCCTACTCCCGGTTAATCCTGGAAACTTATCCTGTCCTACTCCTGATTAATCCTGGAGACTTATCCTGTCCTACTCCTGGTTGATCCTGGATTCTAAAACTGTCCTACTCCTGAGAAATCCTGGAGGCTAATCCTGTGTCCTAGCTACTCCTGACTATCATGCAGACTAATCCTATACTACTCCTGTTTGATCTTGGATAATAAAACTGCAGTCCTACTCCTGGTTGATACTGAAGACTAAAACGGCCCTACTCCTGACTGGACCTAGAGTATAGTGTGTCAGCATCTTGAAAACACAAGTACCAGGATAAATTATAGAAAGTCCTTCAACATACAACTCATACAATACAGACTTGTATACGGGTTAAAAGTCACAATTTTATCTTAGAAAAAATAGAACTCATGATTTAAAGTATAACATGTGTGTCATCCCCCAAACTTAATGTGATAAATTATATAATTACAACTCCAAAGACCAACCAATTTGACAATACTAATGATACAAAAATTTAGAATTATTATATAAATTAAGGTTTTTGTCTGAAAAATATAGATTGCAATTGCACTAGGGCATTTCTCTAAACACCAATTTTTATTTGTCCGGGTTCCTTTTTTATGCTGCCTTGGTTCTTGCAATTTTTAACTTCCTATTTAAAAATACGTCTTCTCCAAATCTTTCCTAATATATTTAGTTTTAAAACTTTAAATGAATTGTCAACACACTTTCTTGTCACAATTATTTTTTCAAAGAATTTGTGTTAGCATTAAAATCATTAGAAAGATAACATTTTTAGTTTAAAATATTTAGAAAGTCGCTAACTTTCCTCTGATAAAAATACGTTCTTTGAGGGGTTATAGGATAAAAAATCTAATTTATTAAAGATAACGATAATATTTTGTTTCCATCTGATGTTTCTGTTATTTTTTTTATAAAAAATATCTTGGAAACCCAGATTTGCCTGGAAAGTTTTCCCTGTAAAAGTCAACCAGCTCAATTGAAAAATTTAAAAGAAAATTTATGTGGTTCTAAAGAGTTCCCTAATCAAAATTTGAGGCAAATCGGCAATGGGTTTGTTTGTTATGATCGGACATACAAACAATCAGAGAAGCAGAGATCAGTATATATATAATATCTAAATATGTAAATGCGACGTTATCTAAAAGTATACTATACTAAGCTTTCAGGGCGCTTCGCGCCTATCTTTTTTTTTAATTGTGAACATTTTCTCTTTGTATTCATTTAAAACAAAAACAAACGGATTTTTTAGAGAAAATGTCGTGGATTTTCAAAATTTAATAAACTTCGAATTTTGTTGGAGGCTAATTTTTGAAATTTTGATTATCCATAAACCTTCCCTGGGGTCATGTGTTCGATCGGTTTAGCCGTTTCAAAGTTTATTGGAGACAAACAAACAAACAGACAGACAAGCAAAGTATATATATATATATATATATAGATTCAACCAAGTTTTTTTTCTTTTCTAAATTACACTGGTTATTGGCAACAAAAGTAGTATTAAGTTTAATTTAAAATGTTTATTCTCCGAGTGCCATTCCGTGTACATAAACACACGTTCATTATAGTAGTAGGGAGAAATAAAATAGGAGAGGAGGGATGGTGTTGATTACAGTAGGAAGAAATAGAAGTTTAAGAAGAAAATTTTAAACATTAATATCTAATCCACGCTTGATCTAGCAAAGCTTTAAGGGTTCCGTTGTTAATCGGGCATTGCCATCTTTTTATGGAGGGTCACTTAAAATTACACTTACAGTCTCTTTAAACTGTTAAATCTTTTCTAAATTGGTGAATCTAAGATGACCTTCTAGACTCTAATCAATGCACAACATTCCTCATTCCAAAATAATTAGTTAAAAGAGGAATAAGTTAAATATTCGACATTACTTTTCTTACACGGAAAATAAACATCAAAGAAACTTTCTCCACATTTTCTTGTCAAAATTGAAAACATACAGATGCATTTGTGCAAAACTTTTGTGACATATTTTTTTTCGAAAGGAAATTTATGTTATTTTGCGACAGAAAAAAACTTTTGAGTAGTTACCATTTTGAATTAAGAATTTTCTGTAAAACCCGAATATATTTGAATGTTAAGCCCTAGGACATGTAGCTCAAACATATTTGTTTACCCATAGAGTCTTGGTTCTAAACTTGATAAATACACAAAGTTTGAACATTTTAAATGTTTAAGATCAGGGCTTAATCTTTAGCACAGGTTCCATACTCTCAACGGCTTAATCACAAATTAAATCTTAAAAATCTGTCTCGTAGCTTCTCTTTTTTTGATTTTACGCACACAAACTGTCGATTACCCTTTAATAAGAAGAGTATGACTTAAAACCAACGAGGTTATAGTGTATAGAGTGATGATGTAAGCTAATCCTTTACTAATTGTATAGGCCATCAACTATACCGAGAGCGTACTGCATATTTGTGTATTATAAGTAGATTCTGGCCTATCCTATAGTATATCAATATTAGTAAACAGTTGTAAGTGTAAAGTATAGCTAGCTGAGCATTCAGGTAGAGAACTATCATCCCCCATGAATAAACCATATTCAGATTTTAATTTAATGTGCAATTTATTTTAGTATGCATTCCGTGAAATCGTTTCAGAAGGCTCATCCTTATTGGGTAACCCTGTTTTATGGGTGTTCTTGGTGTACATTTCTTGGTTTTTTATATGTGAAATGTTTATCATTGCATAAATTTCTGGATTGCGCATTACAAAACATAGAATTATAAAAAACAGATTATGGATTTTCCATTTATTATATATACTAAAGTAAACATTATAGAAAAGTCCAATGAGATGTGGTTCAACCCTGTGTGTACACACATGGTTGAACGCAGCAGGTTAACACTGTACACTGTTGTATACCCGGATATATTCCATCCACGTATCCACCTTTAGACGTGTAAGCTCTCAATCTTAAGCTAAAAACTATTATTTATTGGAAAATTGTCTAGATATTCTTGTCTAGATATTCTTGTCTAGATATTCTTGTCTAGATATTCTTGTCTAGATATTCTTGTCTTGTCTAGATATTCTTGTCTAGATATTCTTGTCTAGATATTCTTGTCTAGATATTCTTGTCTAGATATTCTTGTCGGGTTGTAACTATGTTATTCCCAAGATCTCTATGAACTCGTTTCATATATCTAATTTTATCTATGATATTAACGATCTCTGTTATCTCTGGGATCGCTTTGATTGATATGATCTCTATGACGGTAAGATCTCCAAATTCTCTATGATCAATAACTCTAAAATATTTATGATTTTTAAGATCTCTAAAATATCTCTAAAATCACTTTAATCACCATGAGCTCCGTAACTTCTGTGATCTATGCGATCTTTATAATCTCTATCTATATGATCTTTAAAATAATTAAAATTACTTTTCCAACATCTCTGGGATCGAGTCACTAAAATCTATGATTTCTTGTATCTCTAAAATCTCTATGATCTCTCTGTTCTCTATGATATCTGAAACCTCTAGGATCTCTATGATCTCTACGGATCTTGTTATCGTCTCTGTTATCTGAGTAAAGTGAAGCGATGAGAGATTAGTTCTCAGATATTTTCTAGTTAAAGAAGATCCATCCTCGCCTATATAAGTGACATGTTTATATTGCTGGAAAAAACTGTGTTTAAGGTTGTCAGTGCAAAAATTTACTTTTTCCTTCAGTCTGTATGTTTACTGAATGCACTAATGTATTGACCACATAAACATTATACAGGGTGCCCCAGAATTGAGAAAAATGGGTGGTTATAGAGGACGTGATGTCAAACTCTAATGAAACGCATAAAGTAACTTCCAGTATATATATTTCTAATACCTTATTACTAGAGGGTTCAGAACATGAGTTGATATCAATATCACACGTGTAGATTCAAAGTACAATGCCCCTTATCCGTTCTATCTCATTCTTGTGGGTCTTGTTTTAAGCGGCTAGGTATCGTCTTCCAAATGGTAACCTTTCCAGGAGATTAAAATCATTTTAAAATTTTGTTGTCAAACTTTTTTTGCCAATGTTTTTTTCCCACAAAATTCTTGTAATAGTTAAAAATTCTATTGTTATTTGTTTCAAGAAAAGTTAAGTGCAATGCTGATAAAAAATTCAATCCAAATTGTTGGACCAAATTTTCGAATCGAATGCTTCCTACGAATTCTAAGAATAAGTCGAAATACAGTCGGAGGGAAGATATATTTTTTAATGAATTTTTCTTCTATATAATACTCAAATTAAATTTACTAGCAAAACACTTGCTTTGCCAATTTATTACAGATCTTTGATATTGTTGGTTCTATTCAAAAGTGATCAGATTGTGAAGTAGAGACAAAAGAACTGTAAAAGAACGAAAAACGACAAAACTTTCTGATTGTTGTGAATCTGCATTCAACTCTGTAAAGGGACTGTAAGCTTAATTCATGCAACTCTGTAAAGGGACTGTAAGCATAATTCATGCAACTCTGTAAAGGGACTGTAAGCATTTTCTCTACTTTTCTCTCTTCTTCTTTTCTCTACTTTTCTCTTCTCTTTTTTCTCTACTTTTCTCTCTTCTTCTTTTCTCTACTTTTCTCTCCTCTTCTATTCTCTTCTTTTCTCAATCTTTCTTTTTCTCTACTTTTCTCTTCTCTTCTTTTCTCTACTTTTCTCTCTTCTTCTTTTCTCTACTTTTCTCTCCTCTTCTTTTCTTTACTTTTCTCTACTTTTTCTCCTCTACTTTTCTCTACTTTTCTCTCCTCTTCTTTCTCTACTTTTCTCTCCTCTTCTTTTCTCTACTTTTCTCTTCTCTTCTATTCTCTACTTTTCTCTCCTCTTCTTTTCTCTACTTTTCTGTTCTCTACTTTTTCTCCCTTCTTCTTTTCATTACTTTTCTCTACTTTTTCTCTCCTCTTTTTTTCTCTAATTTTTCTCCTCTCTTCTTTTTTTTGCTTTTTCTGTTCTAATTTCTTTTTCGTTTCGTTTCGTTTATCTTCTGTACTTTCCTTTTCTATTTTCTTTTTTCTGCTTATTGGTTCTGTTTTCCCTAATCTCTATATATAATATATATAGGAATATATATATATATATATATATACAAATACATACATGTGTACTCATTACAATTACAATATCTAAGTAACACGAAACCCTTCTCCCTTTCCCTGTTTGGGTGGTTGTTTGTTTCTTTGTGGCAAATAAACGTCAAAACGACTGAACTTATTCGGCCCAACATTTTTTTGATTAGATGGTTGGTCGTAATAAAAAATGGCATGAAGAAAAGATGGTTGCAGTAACGTTCAAAAGCTAGTAGCTATGTAGAATAGATAATTATAAACATAATATTGAATTTGTTTTATTAAAATAGTTAGTAATGTCCCCCTGCTTAATACAGGTAGAGCCAATCGACTGGAGAAAAATGACAAGAATTTGGAAAATTTGAAAAAAATGTTTGTGTTGTGAAGCCTTGGTGAAGTTTACATGTGTAGACGACGAATCCCATCAATTATGAAAGATAACGACAGCTGGAGAAATGGAAAGGAGACAAACAAACACAACAAACTATATTAGTAATACAAACTGTCCTAAGCAATTTCTCAGATGTTGAGAACTTGAAAAACTACTTTTAGAAAATTTGTCAACTTGTAAATCAATTTCGTTGATTTCTATTAATTTAAATCTCATTAATTTCCCAACAAAAACATATTGGAATAAACTTATATCTGATCTTATTGACTAGTTTTGACAAATATTTCTGTAGATTGATAAAACATATTCATAAATGTATTTACTGTTCTTCTTTTATGGTTTCATTCTTGAATTTCTTGACGGTAGAGGACTTATTCGAATCAAAATAAGAACATTAGTTTCAAGGAAAACTGAAATAAAAATACAGGGTGTCCAAATAAACATGGGAATTAAATAACGACTTTGGGATCGTTTTTGTTCAAATCAACATTGTTATGTCAAGTTATGTTTGCTGAAGTTTATTTAATGTAAACGGTAAAAGGTGGATTTGGTTTTCAACGAAATAGAACTATTTCTCCAAGATAAACAGTGAAGAGGGACAAAGTTTTACCTTGTTTACTTACAGGAATTTTCTCATTTTACTATCCTATTAGGCATCACCAATACCATACTAAATCAAATATCATTTACAAAGTCAATATCAAAATTATTCTTTATTTCCCGTGTTTATTAGGAAACGCTGTACCAAAAAACAGAAGATAGACATAAGGTTGAAACATAATATAAAGGGACTTTCGACGTAACCTCAAGAAATTCGTCCTGACTTCAAACGGTATCTTCGTCAAAAAAAAAACAACTAAAATTCGAGGATTTTCAACCGTATTTGCAAAGGAATGCTGAAGAGAATGAAAAGGAATAATTGATATGAATGAACATTTAACACCTAAGATAGAAAAACGAAGATCTATTTTTTATTGTTACTTATAGAAGGTGGCACAGGTACCTTTGTAAATTGGGCACGCAAAGCTTAAATCGAGGGCTCCCATAAAATTCCGTCTACACTCCATTTACTAAAACCTAAAAAATGGAATAGCGAGGAGAGGATTTCTTTATTTTGTAAAAGTAGTTTCCTGGACTCCGACTCCCTCCTTATACATGATTTGTAATTAGAAAATAGGACAGGGTTGGGTTTCTTAGATGGAAGGTTAGGAGGGGGGAAGGAGGAGAGGGGGGGGAGATTGGAAAGGAAAGGGAGATGATTAGTTTACAGAATGAGAAAAGGAGAAAAGTACAGATTGGGCTGATTATGGAATAGTTATTTTCGTTTTTATATTTTTAGTTAAAAATCTTAGTTATAGAAGAGATAGGTTGATTAGTGAACTAACTATTTTCATGGTAAGCTGGTTTTAGTGTGTTTATTTTCATATTCTTCAAAGGACAGTAGAAACATAATTTCAAGTGACCAACCAAATCTGAACAAATCTGAATTAAATATTTATGTTTGTGTTTTTTTGTGGTTTATCCGCATATCTTCTTTTAGAAACAATGGAGCAATTATCGGAATTCAGCAGTTATCAAGCCAGAAAACAATGTAATTTTGCATTTTATTTATTAGATTAAAGTTTCAAGGGTACAGTTGTGAATAAGCAATGCCTCTCTTTAAATAAAGGGTTTTTAAAACTACGATTAAATCCCTTTAAATGCAAGAAATTGTAAAAAGTTGCAGAAAATCATATATTTTAAAAAAGATTTTTTTTACAAGGAACTCTGTTAAAGTCCTTAAATTTTCGCATCCTGATGGTGTAGAGTTTTTACTTTTAACTAGGTAGACCATATAGTCAAAGTTTGAAGTATTATAATTTAAACTATCGGCTTGCAAAGATTAAGGAAGTAGAACATTAGAGTTTGAGCCTGCTTTCTTTAAGAGGTAAAAGACATCTTTCAATTAATTCTGAAATTATAAGCTTTATGATGAAACCTTAGAGTGTAGATAACTAATAGGAAGGTTTATATTTTACTAAGATTGATATTAATCCTTCCAGTTAATTCCGGGTTTAATAGGATTAAATAGAAGCCAGAACATCTAATAGAGATATATAGCTTGCACATCAAACCTAAAAGTTCAACATTTAACAAATTATTTGAAATTTCAAATGAAGGGATTGAACGTTGGACACAAGTTTTATATTCTAATCAACTTTGAAACCTAGTGATCCATATTTCAAACTTTATATTTGATTTATCAGAATTGATAGTTTAAAATATCAAAGGTTCACGACATCAGATAGCAAAGATATAAGGATTTAAGTTCAGAGTTTGAGGAAGGTAATCATATAGTCCTTTTAAGCACACTTGGTTTCTTTTACATTACATTTTTTGCTTTTTACCCCCTTTTGAGTAGCAAACCTGGTGGCATTTTCTTGAATTTAAAAAAAATTATTTAATATATAGAAAATTAACAGTTCCATCGACTGTTGTTGTAAATAAGAATATGTTTTCTTTTAAGAATTAACTTTTTCTGATAATTATGTTGAACTCTAGACAGTAGACAGCATAGTGTTTAAACAAGCTGAATATATTTAAGGATTTGAGTATATGTTAGTATATTACCCAGGGCTAACAGATATTCCCCCAATACGGATATTGTAAATAAAATAGATAGATAGATAACTCAACTTAAACCTCCGCAAAATTTAACACTTTTCCCAAACTTGGATTTTAGAATTCTCCAACCTAACTATGTATACACCATAGTTATACATTGTACATAGTTGTACATCATACATTTTCCCACTCTTCAAACTTTAAACGGGGTTCTGTTTTGAAACCCTGAGGCCGAATTTAAAGAATTTAAGCCGCGGCTCAAATATGGTTGGTTCCATTTAAAATCGTATTGAATGTTTCAATATTTAAGACGGCCCTTAATTGAAACCGGTTTTGGGGGATTTAAGACGCCACTCAAATTTATTAAATTCAGACTCTGTTTACATAATTTAACGGTAAGTTAAATTAAAATAATAATGAAAAAACTACACCACTGATATGGCATGCAACTAATTATTTCAGGAAACGTTGACCAGATAAGCTTTCGGTACGTACTGCAGTGATCTGCAGTACATTAACTTAGGAATTGTTTAGCAGAGAAAGTGACGTATAGAAGGGTTCTAAAGCCGCTGATGAAAATGATTTGCAAAAAAACACAAACCCTAATGTACACAAAGGTTTGAATGAAAGAATATAATTTTGACTCAACTCCTGTGAAAATGCAGGTGCACTCTGCTACAATCAACTAAAAACATAAAACAAAATAAACTTTCAGTTTTGAACCTTGGAACCGACCGACTAGCTAAACTATGACCGCGGACAGTATAAAATACACAGTTAGATTTTGAAATTCTCTACTTTCAGTTTTATTACACAGCTTCTGGGGAACATGTGAAGTGTTTAGTTTTTCCTTTCGACATAAACATTAGAGTAGTTCAGGGGAAAATACCAAAATATAAATAAAGTTTAAGGATTAAATTGTCTTAAAATACCGAGATTAGATGAGAGTGTGTGGACGCGTAAACTAATCTTAAAATCTCTCCATTTGCCTGCAAAGATCTGTTGTCAGAGAATTTGAAAATCTATGCTTGTATGTCAGGACGAAGGGGGGTCTGGAGGAATATATTTTAGGATGTCAGCTTGTCGGATCAAAGGATATAATGTTGTCAGGTTGTTAGCATAACAGGATGTCAGGTTGTCAGCATATCAGAATGTAAATTTTCAGCATATTAGGATGTCAGGTTATTTGCATATTAAGATGTACGATTGTCAGCATATCAGGTTTACAGATTGTTAGCATATTTGGATGTCAGTTTATCAGCATAATAGGATGTAGGAATGTCAGCATATCAGGTTTACAGATTGTTAGCATATTTGGATGTCAGGTTATCAGCATAATAGGATGTAGGAATGTCAGCCTATCAGGTTTACAGATTGTTAGCATATTTGGATGTCAGGTTATCAGCATAATAGGATGTAGGAATGTCAGCATATCAGGTTGACAGATTGTCAGCATATTTGGATGTCAAGTTATCAGTATATTAGGATGTAAGATTGTCAGCATATCAGGTTGACAGATTGTCAGCATATCAGATGTCTAAATATCAGCCTTTAAGCATTTCATGATGTCGTGTTGTTGTGATGTTTGAATATGGGATGTGTCTAGTTCTACTAAAAAGTGTCATGTAAGAATTCAATCTTGCAAACCTTTGGTGTTATTAAGCATAATTAAATTAATTAATAGACCTAATAATTGTGCTCGGGGGACTCATTTATAATCGTAATATTCAGAATAATATTAAACTTTGGTATAATCATATTATAATATGTAACATTGAATCTTGTATGCATAAATATGAATATATCTATATACAGCTATATTTTGTTGGAAATAAAGAAAATGAAAATGAATCCATTGTCAACGGATTCTTGTCTTTTGTTCCAAGATTCAGTCGGGGAAAATATCCGGCAAGACAACGGATACATTGTATACATTGGAACCATTTTAATACATTGGAACCATTTTGATACATTGGAACCATTTTGATACATTGGAACCATTTTGATACATTGTATATATTGGAACCATTTTGATACATTGTATACATTGGAACCATTTTGATACATTGTATACATTGGAACCATTTTGATACATTGTATACATTGGAACCATTTTTGATATATTGTATACATTGGAACCATTTTGATACATTGTATACATTGGAACCATTTTGATACACGGTTTACATTGGAACCATTTTGATACATTGGATACATTGGAACCATTTTGATACATTGGATAATATCCGCTAAAACTAAGGTATCCCTGTGACCTGTAATCTGTCCAATGAGTTTGCAATCCCAAGTAAATTATCTTTGATCCAAAAGAAAGAGCTTTTTCTTAGAAGTTGATTTAATACAAACTTATTGAAAGGTTCACCAGGAATTAAAACTTTTACACTTCCAACAATAATTAGCTCCAGGTTTCTAGAAATATATTCTTTTTCTTCTCCTTCAATTTGATGTCATTTTTGGGTTCGTTGTGTTTAATTTATTTGCACGTAAATTTTTTAGATTTTATAGTTGTATATTTTTCCACTTGTATTTAATCTCTTTTTCGTTTTATTGTATTATATTGTATTGTATTGTATTGTATTTCACTGTATTGTATTGTATTGTATTGTATTGTATTGTACTGTATTATATTGCACTTTATTGTATTGTATTGTATTGTATTGTATTGTATTGTATTGTATTGTATTGTATTGTATTTTATTGTATTGTATTGTATTTCACTGTATTGTATTGTATTGTATTGTATTGTATTGTATTGTATTGTATTGTATTGTATTGTATTGCATTGTATTGTATTTTATTTTATTGTATTGTATTGTATTGTATTGTATTGTATTGTATTTCACTGTATTATATTGTATTGTATTGTATTGTATTGTATTTTATTGTATTGTATTGCATTGTATTGTATTTCACTGTATTATATTGTATTGTATTGTATTGTATTTCACTGTATTATATTGTATTGTATTGTATTGTATTGTATTTTATTGTATTGTATTGCATTGTATTGTATTGTATTGTATTGTATTGTATTGTATTGTATTTCACTGTATTTTATTGTATTGTATTGTATTTTATTGTATTGTATTGTATTGTATTGTATTGTATTGTATTGTATTGTATTGTATTGTATTGTATTTTATTGTATTGTATTGCATTGCATTGTATTGTATTGTATTGCATTGTATTGTATTGTATTGTTTTGTATTGTATTATATTATTTTGTATTGTATTGCATTGTATTGTATTGTATTGTATTGTAACTTGCTTTTACCTTCATTGTACTTTAAGGTTTTTAATGTTTTTTAGTTGTTCAGATATATAGTTTTTTTTTTGTATTTGAATATTTTTTTCTTCTCTTGTGTAATTTTTTCAATGTAATAATATAATTACAAAAAGAAAGAGCACACAAATTTCTTTCTGGTTTTTTTATTCTTGTAAGGATTTCGTACTCACATTGAAGGTTGGTGACAACATTATGAAAATGGGGGTTCAATTGATTTCAGAAGTTGCAGGCTCTTTACGAAGGTCATGAATAATTTTTTTTTTGATAAATCTAAAATGAAAAAATGTTATCAAAATATTAGAAGTTAGCAGCTCTTTAGTTTCTTTTATCAGGAAATTTCACGGAATTTGAAATATTTCAGCAAAAAGTTGAAAATGTAAACTGGCCAATTTACAGATCACAAATATCGTTCTTCGACTTTTAAACTGCTTTTCCAATAATTGGTGTAATGAAGATCAACATTTGAAAAGAAAAAAAATTCTTTTATGTTTTTTAAGAAAACTGTTATAAGATTTCTTACTTATTATGTAAAAACTGGGGAAATATATGTTCCATATTCTGTACTTTAATTATAGTAATACCAGCTAATAGAAGAATTCCTGTCAAAAACATGAAAACAAAATAAAAACTTTATTATGAAAAAAGTTGAAAACAAAGGGTTTAATTGTTAACTATGTAATTTAAAAATAGACTGCTTAAAACTGGAAAAATGTAAAAGGTTTAAGATTAGTAGAGTACGATGTAATGTGTGTAAGTATTTGTTTGTTTACTTAATATATTATTCAGTATTTGCAGATATAATAATGATAATAATAAAATAATAAAAATAATGTTTACTGTAACAGGGTTTTTTTAAAGATTATTAAATGAGGTTAGAGTTTCTATTATTTTTTATAATATTTTCTTGTTTTTTTAATAACTTTACGCAAAAAAAAATTGAATTTTAAAAGCACCCCAACCCCTTCCGCCGGACCTTTATCATATATTTTGTTTATTTGCATGTGTGCATTGTTGTGGGATTAATGTTTGCAAATATACTTTAACCAATTCTGTGCAATATTCCCCGCAAAAAATTCTGCTGTTATAACTCTTCGCGCATTTTAACATTTCATTTCACAAATCCTTTAAGCCTGAAGAAAACAAATGTTACTTAACGTTTAATGGGATTAAAATACTTTTCCACGAATACCTTTCTCACTGATAAACAAAGGAGTGATTAGTTCAGACTAGAATTTAGAAATTCTGAAATAGTTCAAATCTTTTCTTACCCCCTCACATTAATCTAATCTACTCTCCTTCCTTCCCTCACATTAATCTAATCTCCTTCTTTCCTTCCCTCACATTAATCTAATCTCCTTCCTTCCTTCCCTCACATTAATCTAATCTACTCTCCTTCCTTCCCTCACATTAATCTACTCTCCTTCCTTCCCTCAAATTAATCTAATCTCCGTCCTTCTCTCACATTAATCTACTCACCTTCTTTCCCTCACATTAATCTACTCTCCTTCCTTCCCTCAAATTAATCTACTATCCTTCCTTCGTTCCCTCACATTAATCTACTCGTTCTTTCCTTTCACTTTCTCACCCTTTAAACAAAAATAAATCCTAAGGAAGGGGGGCAAGGGTAAGGGGGAGGCAGGTGTTAGGGGAAGGGAAAATGGGGACAAGTATAAGGGGGGAGCATGGAAGAAAGGGAATTAGTGTATTATTTAGCTTTAGAAAATCTGTCATTATCGATAATTTCGTTGAAAAAATAAACTTCTCGGTAAAAAATATTCTCTTCAAGGTTGCTAGATCTTTTATTAGAATAATCTACAAATACTTTTGCTTTCAACAAAGTTATTGTGGTTATCGGAATATTATCGTTGGAGACTAAATTATTTAAAATTGTGATTCTAATTTACTAAAAACTAGATAGTTCCGGGTTGCTAGTGTTCAGGTTTACTAAAGATCTAGTCTGAATGTAATTATGCTAAAACCTTCTAATTCCACTTCCTAATGACGAGCTCTCAACTCTTCATTACAGCTGGGAAAACATAGAACCTGAACCCTGGAGCCAGAAATTCAGGAACTTGGAACCTAGCACCTAGATCTGTTTAGCCTGTTTAACCAGAATCAGGATCTTTGGAACCAGAAATCTTGAACCTGGAACCATGATCATTAAACTTTCAACAATAGAACCTATAAACTAAAACCTGGAACAAGAAACAAGGAAACTAAACACTGGAACCTGGAACATGTCACCAGAAACTTTGAATCTGAAACCTGGAACCTAAAGCTTTAAACCTGAAACCTGGGCCCTAAACCTAAAACCTAAAACCTTGAACCAGGACATAAAACCTAGAAGCATTCCATAGAGAATTTATATAGAACCTAGAATCTAGAAACTAGAATATATATAGAACCTGAAACAAAGAATCTATAAAGTTCATAGAACCAGGAACATAGAATCCATATAGTATCTGGAACCTAGAATTTATTTAGAACCTGAAACCTAGAATCAATATAGAGCCTGGAACCTAGAATCTATATAAAACCTGGAACGTAGAATATATATAGAACCCGGAACCTAGAATCTATATAGAATCTGGAACCTAGAATCTATTTAGAACCTGGAACCTAGAATCAGTCTAGAACCTGGAACCTAGAACTGTTCAATGAGCCAGATTATTCAAATAGAAAATATATATTCAGTATGCACCCCNCTACTCGTCATTTATATAGTGTATACATTTCTACACATCGTATAGGATTTTGTACAGGGTGTCTAATAATTAACGCATTTACAGAACAATTTACTCGGAACTAAAGATCAGCTTTTTAAAACAGTAGTTCTTCCCATTTCATTAATCTTTAATATAATTAGTAAAACTCTACGAGCTGTTTTTTTTACTACTTCCTGGAGTGTAAATGGAACATTAGGTCAAAAGTGTTATTGTTAACACTGTAACAAATGAACTGGTTTCTTGCATTTATTTTGGTAAAAATTTGAATTATATTTTAAGGAATAAATTTTTCATGCATTCTAATATTTCTTCAAGTTTTAACTATCCAGGATATCTTTCAGGATCATATTTTCAGTTTTATGGAAGTAATACTGTGATTAATTTGCAAGTTCACATTTTTTAAAGACACTCCAATTATCAGTATATTTTAAGTTTGAGAACAACGTATACATAAATATCTATATATATATATCACTTCTCTGGGTGTTTGTTTGTGTCCAAAAAACGCCAAAACGGCTAAACCGATCGGGCCAAAATTTTGTTAGGGAGCCCCAAGTAAGGTTTATGGATGATCAGAAATAAAACATTGCCCTAAAAATCGAAATTTTCGTAAAATTTTGTAAATCATGAAAAAAATCACGAAGAGAAAATGCTCTCATGCTCACAAATAGAAGTTGAAACAGAAAGAAGATAGGCGTCCTGTACTCTTATTGTACGCCAGGATAGAGATATGTCTCAGGATAGATTTTTAACCAAATTTTAATAAATTTCTGGATAAAAACTTGTTATAGTTAGCTACTTGAGTTTAATTGTGTGACATATACTCAACTAATAAACTTTCAACAAAATTACCTAATTTCCCGACCCTTTACCCCCCCCTACACTTTTCATTTAATCGCCTGAAGTAGACATTAACTCCTTTCAACCTTCCAGCCTCTTGAGCCCTCCTTGGGGTCATCTAGATACCAATTTCAGGCATTTAGATATTGCAGATAGGAGCAGGATGGGTTTAGGAGGGGCCTCATTCAATATACATTATCCTTGGACAAATATATTCTTCTTGTCATATCTGTATTCATATCATCATATTTACAAATGTCCAAGTACAATTGTAAAAAGATATTCTGGTTTATATTTAATCTAGAAATTCATGGCGCATCTTCACGCTTAGGTTTTCCTTTCCCTCTTTTTTAATTTTTATTTTTTAAGAGTAGCATATCCGATTCACATCGGTAAGCTGTAATTCTGTGGAAGATCTTGTCATTTTTTGTCATTATGTTGAATTCTGACCAGGGAGTAAGGAATAGAAGGGAGATACAACTGACGCGGTTCGCCCTACCATATGATTATACATGCTTTGCAGACGAGTATTCCATTTGTATAAGAAGTATTTGTCTGATGTACATTTACTGCGTATACCTATAACCTATTCTGAACATTTCATATACAAATGAAGTACTCGTCTGCAAAGCATGTAAAATCATATGGTAGGGCGAACCGCGTCAGTTATATCTCCCTTCTATTCCTTACTCCCTGATTCTGACCATTTGCTTCATGTTCTATGCAACATAAATCCATCAGTCACTTTTGTCGAGAAATCGTAATTGAAAACAACCAATATTTAAATGTGTTGAACTCTGACAATTTCCTTCATTTCTATTTTCCTTTTTTAGAGAAATTGTAATTGAAAATAATCAATATTTAAAGAGAAAATTCAAGATATCTCATGTACCATGATTAGACAATAAGGTTTTAAATGTACCGTTGAAATAAATGCCTCCACTCTAGGGTCACCTGAAATAACAAAAAGTACGGATGAAAAAAGTAAAACATATTATGGTCAGAAAAATAAATTTAAATGGATGAAAAACATAGTTGGCATGCATAATCTACAAGATTAAGATTTCAGTTTTCTATCCTCATCAGAAATTTTATTTAAAAATAAATATTTTGCATTTTTTTAGGTGAGTTGATTAGTGCTCATGTAAAGACAGATGTGGAGAAAAAATATTCGAACCTGAGAAAAAATATCAAGTTATGCGTCAATACACCGTAGATCCGGAGCTAAGCATTCACTAGACTAAACCTTTTCACGAATGGATACTACTTACATAGAACCCAGAGAATGCTATGATTCCTAAGTATGATCCTGATCCCAGGAACCCGACACTACAAGGTTCAGCTCCAAGAACCGTCCAACTAGGACGGCCGGAACCATGGTGATGGCCTGCCAGCCAGCGGGCTGAACATAAACATACAAATCTAAAAAATATTTCGAAAAGAATTAAAAATTGTATCGGAAAGAGAAAAGTTTAGACGGAATAAAAATGTTGAGGAATAAACGAGGATGTGAAAGGTCTAAACCTGGGCACTCAGACAGGTAACAGAGATTAAATATAAAAATATGAACATCAAAAATAGTTTTTAAAAAATCTAGAAAATTATATTTAAAGTACGAATTAACAATATTATAAATAGGAAAAAAATACAAGGAAAGAAGCAGAAAGTTATAAAAGCTCGAAGTTTTCGAAACTATTAATTATTAATGATTATTATAATCATCACAGCTTCCATGTTAGAATCTAATTGGATTCTAACTTTATTGCAAACTAAGAATTAGTCCAAAAGCCCGTGAACAAAGTTGACGTAACTTCTTTTTATCATTTTTAGTATTTAAAATAGAATCTTATTCAAAACCAAAAGTTTAGCCTCCGGAGGGCGAATAGAATCTTAAAATTAAAAAAATACGAATGGCGATAAATACGAAACCTATTCCAAAATGGGCCCCATTCACATTTTCCCAAATACCTTTTTCTAGAATTAATTTTTTTAAATAATACATTATTTATCCATTTAACCAAAATTGCATTTTCCTCAATTAAAGTTTCAAAAATTACATTTTCCTAATTTACATTTTCCTGAATTAAAATTTTTTCTAAATTACATTTTTTCAAACTATATATATCCAGAATTACATTTTTTCAAACTATCTATCCAGAATTACATTTTTTCAAACTATCTATCCAGAATTACATTTTTTCAAACTATATATATCCAGAATTACATTTTTTAAACTATATATATCCAGAATTAAATTTTTTCAAACTATATATATCCATAATTACATTTTTTCAAACTATATATATCCAGAATTACATTTTTTCAAACTATATATATCCAGAATTACATTTTTTCAAACTATATATATCCAGAATTACATTTTTTCAAACTATATATATCAAGAATTACATTTTTTCAAAAATATTTATATCCAGAATTGCATTTTTCAAACTATATATATCCAAAATTACATTTTTTCAAACTATATATATCCAGAACTACATTTTTTCAAACTATATATATCCAGAATTACATTTTTTCAAACTGTTTTTATCCAAAATTACATTTTCCAAATTACAATTAATCTTTTCTTGTGAAGACTGGGCTGTGCTAAATAATCACCTAATAAAAAATATATCCAAAAAACCCTTTTTGTGTTTTAGTCAAAAACTATTTATTTCCTTTATTTTTTCCTTCTTTCTTTCATTCCCTCTTTGTTTTACATTAAATCGGTTTAACCCCACTTTCTATTTTCTCATTTTATTTTTTATTAAAGAAGATGTTCTCTATAAATTGTTCTCTGTATACCGTATACTGTATATAGAGATATCTTTATATTAAAGAACATGTTCTCTGTATACCGTATACTGTATAGAGAGATATCTTTATATTAAAGAACATGTTCTCTGTATACCGTATACTGTATAGAGAGATATCTTTATATTTCTAGTTTCCAATTTTCCGGTTGTTAGACAAACCAAACCTCAGACATTTTATATTTATCCAGCTTGTGTACTTTAGTACATAACCAGCTTCTTGTATTATAGTACATAAGATGTACGTATATGTACGTATATTTCCTAGCTTTTGAAACACTGGTATACATAGTTCTTGTACTTCTAGTTCATACTTATTCTATAGTTTTTGTACTACTAGTACATACCTACCCTAGTTCTTGTAATACTAGTATACATATATCCTAGTTCTTGTACTTCTAGTACATATATATCCTAGTTCTTGTACTATTAGTACATATATATTCTAGTTCTTGTACTATTAGTACATAATATATTCTAGTTCGTGTACTACAATTCTTTATGATAAAGCTCTTCGCTCATAGAGCTCATATATCTTTGTTTGTATATTTTTAAAATGTAACATAGGGGAGTAACATAGGCTAAACAAAGATATTGAGTCTTTGCCACAAACTCTGATTTTCATATCCCTATTTCTTTGCAACCCAATGTCGTAAACCTTAGATATGTCAAACTATGAATTCAATTGGATCAAATAAGCTAAGTTTAAAATATCAAACTATCAGGTTGCAAAGATATAATTAGAAAATCAGAAAATTTGATTTTGTGGCAAAAACTCAATTCGCCTTTTTTCTTTCAAAAATCAAATTTTTTTAAATTAAGAAAAACAAAATTTCACGGGCAACGCCGGGCACTTCAGATAGTTAGTATATATGTTCTTGTATTATTATAGTACATAATCAAACATAATAAAACATCCTTATTCTTAGCTTTTTGGTTCCAGCAAAGATACTTTCATTATTTTCTTCATAAACATTAATTTTGAATACGTGTCGTGAGGGAAGAGGGAGGAGGGGATTACAAATATTTTGTTTATATTTGGGGATATTTTTACCATAGAACTAATATTATTATTATACTGGGGTATAGGATGTGAACTGTTTTTGGAGAAAAAGAACATTTTCCTTTGTTTACGTTTAGGAATAGCAGATCTTCACACTGTCAGGATTTGCTAGTTGTCCAACCTTAAATAAACTTGTCTTGTAAGATCCTGTAAGCTAACATTTTCCATTTTTTAAAAAAGAATATTTTTTTTAATACAATTTTTTTGTAAGTTTTAACCACCTTTTTTACATGCCCCTCCGCTCCCGTCCCTAGGTTTTGTTAGGTTTTTAACCATCTTTTCTACCTCCACCCNGTCCCTGGTTTAACTCTATTTTGTTTCTCTGTGTATGTTGGTGGGAATGTCCCTCATTTGTATTGTAATTATGCAGTATAGGGAGAATACAGAGCTGGAAAAATGACACGTTGTCCAATCTATTCCTTTCTCTTCTCACTAAACCCAACCAACATGCCAATTCTTTCCTAGGCCTGGGCGCTTTAGTACCTTTTCAATCCTTTCGTTCTTCAGCGGTCCCGTAACGGATACCGATCATATTTTAATAAATTCTTTAAAATTCGTTTCTTTTCGTTCGAAAACGAAGTTTTCCGTTAATTTCTAAACGCCTTTCTTCGTTTACGGAACTTTTTCTTCTTGTTCGGTCCCTAAAATGCATATTTTAATCTTAACAATCAACGAATTTGCCCCTTAGAAGTATTTATTGAACGACGTTTTCCGTCCGTTTTTAAATAATAAATTAACGATTCGTATCGTTAACTTTTAAAAAGTTTTGTTTGTTATCGAAACATTGCCCAGTTCTATTGTTCACCTACCCTCATATATGTAAATTCCTTTCCTCCTGGAGCCCAGTAGAGATGAATGTGTCCGAAACATATCAATTTGAATATGATCCCGTCTTTAACTGTCATTCACTTTCCTTTCTTTAAATATAGAACTTACTACTTTTATACAGCCATAACCAGAAAACTGTAGAAAAGAAAGACGACATTATAGAAATAATGAATTTAATTTGTTGTTTTTACAAAGCAAATAGCTTTACTAGTAAGTCAGTAAATCACATTTTATGTAAAATTTTTCTATTAACACTGCACAATTGCTTTGTCT
The DNA here is from genome assembly GCF_000591075.1 of Eurytemora carolleeae. Lineage (NCBI taxonomy): Eukaryota > Metazoa > Arthropoda > Copepoda > Calanoida > Temoridae > Eurytemora > Eurytemora carolleeae. Next base: position 71,392 of record NW_019396028.1, read on the forward strand.
CGTATTCATGGATCTATTTAAAGCCATGCCTTGAGTCTAAAAGTCTCCTTATTACAAAGTTGTCTGTTTCTCTCTGTACTTTGAATTCAGGTTCAGTCTCAAACAATGTATTTCAATGAACTATTGACGTCATTTCAAGTGACCCTGCATTAAAGAAAGTGGCACGTCCAAGTCTCAAATTACCTTTTAAATCTTTATCTGAGAAACTGTGGGTAAGATATCGTCAATTTTCCTTATTATATTGGATGAATCATGGATATATTGGTGGCATGTATTGGCAAAGTTGAACCGGCATATTTACATATAACTGAACTATTTATGGTTACCAAATACCATATTATAATTTTTGCCTTTTTTTAACAATTATTATTTATCCCTTGAATAAGCAAGTTCCATAATCCCTCCCGCCTCCCCTTTTTCCCCCCCCCCCCCCCTACTCTGGACAGTAGAGAATGATTAATGATTTATTCTACACTACACCTGACCTTAACCATACTTTAATATTTACAACATCTGAAAATTGCTTTATTATTATACAACCTGTAAAAATATATAAAATCATATTAAAATCCACTTTATCAGGGTTCATTAAAGGGACTGTAAGTGTAATTTCAAGTGACCCTCCATGTAAAGATGGCAATTCCCGATTTAAAACAGCACCTTTGAAACCCTTTTCTGTTCAATAATATGGAAGTTATTGTCGTTTTTCTAGGTTTGTTTCTGATCATTCATAAATGCTATCCTGCAGTAGAAATATGCAAGACACCTTATGTAGAGAACCCGCATTTGAAAATTATTTGTTTATAAAATTTAAATATTGTTATGTCATTCATACTGGATTAGACAAGGTTTTTAAAGGTACCGCATTGTGAATCGGGCATTGCCATCTTTGCATGTATGGTCACTTTTTATCACGTTTACAGTCCCTTTAATACGGAAATTTTTCCTAGTATGAGTTTTAATTAAAACGTTCGCCTGAATATATCGTAAAAAAAGCATTTTAAAGATTTGAGAAAATCTTAATTTGATTTTTTTTAAAGATTAGAATCAATTTATTCTTGATTCATCCCTAGTCCAGAATTTATGCAACTTTTAAAAAAGATATTTATTTGAGTACATATCTAAAAGTATTTAGATGAGGGGTGGTAGAATGCAGAAAAAATCTATCGATCCTTAGAGTTTTTGTGTTCGATTTATTTTGGTGATTTCAGTTCACAATTTGATCTAAATTATTTTAGAGATGTTTGCATCGCCTTGCATTGTTTGCTTTGGAAAGAAAAAAAAACACTAAAAATCTATTGATTTGACCGTTGATTTGTTTCCAATGTCAAAAATAGAAAATTGAGAAGAGATAATAGTCTAAAAACAGAAAATAAGTTGTTGGATTTCTCTCATTAACTTCGTTCTATAAATCATATCACTTCTTATGATAAATATATTCTCCCACTGAACCTCTAATGATCCTGAGCAAAGGATGGATCTAATGCCTTTTCTAAATGATCAAGTCTACGAAAAAGTAGTATATCTTTCTAAATAATAGATTAATATCAGGAGTCTTTTCTACAATATTTCATGCTTGGTTGCATCCTTTAGTAATTAGCAGGAAATTTTCGCACTTACGAAAAATTTAATTTTTTAATTTTTCATTATTATTTTCAATTTATTTCAACACTTCAGGGGTTTATTTCTAGTGCGTGTCAGACATTGCCCTGCTTTAATAAATTAGTCTATAGTTCCTCACCGCCGTTTTCCCGCGCTTGGAATTGAATCCTAATTTTAGCTTTAGTGCACGGTGGAATTTCATGAAATTTCAACCAATTTGGACCAGCCGTTTCGCCTGCTATAGCGAACATGTATAAAGAGCTTTATTTTATAAAGATAGGTTTTTGCAAACGAAAATGTGCGAAATATATTGTAACTTTACCCTCACAGTATACAATACAAATCAGAAAGTATTGAATGAAATCTAAATTTCCGATTTTGGTTTGTAAAGTTTTAAAATGTTAAAACCAACAGGATGTATAATATATAATACAAGAGTTGTAAACTTTACTCTAGTAAATAAATAGAGACTAATTCTACATTCTCAAATATCTTAAAATCTTGAAAACATGACTTAAAAAATAATTTTTTCGAATAAAGAAATTTAGCAAGCCCCAAATTATCCGGTTGCAAACATATATAGATAAGATGATTTTGATGTTATTAGCTAAAGATTATATAAAACTAGAGTAGGGAAGGGGAAGAGGTTAGGGCAACCTATCATGAAAAAACGTGATCGTTCCCAGTTAAATCCTATGTACAGTCGCATGATTTTGCTGTCCTAACTATACTAATATTATATCTATGAATTTTGCTATTGCTCTCCTATCTATAATATTCTTTTACAACGACACTTTCTATTTTTAATATGTGTCGTGAACACTCTTTGGTCTAGAGTAATAATATTAGTATCCTTTGCACATAGATCATACCAACTCAGAGATGAGGACATTAAATATCATTTCTATATAACTACATTAACTGCCATAGATATAAATTGAATTTGACATGAGACTCATCTAAAATATATTATACATGTATATATTGGTATATAAACATTCTTAATATCAAATTGATTATATTTCATTATATATATATATATATATATTTCTTGATTCATTTTCTATTTTCTTGTTTGTGCTGAAAAAAAAGAATTAAGATGCATCTACTGCATTAGCCTAAATTTCTTTAAAAATACTAAGAAGATGCATTTGAAGGAGAGTCTAGTTCAATTGATAAACTGTCGCATTTGATAAAATAAATTCCCTTTCATGTTTATCATAAATTTTATCAATCAAGTTTATCAAAAACGAGACTAGACCCGTCTCAGTAGATAGAAAACTTTTTTATTAAAATTCTAACTTTCGTAATAATTTTAGTAAAATTTTTTTATATTTCTTCATCACTTGAGATGTATCATGATTACAACATTTTTACATTTTTTTAGTTTTAACTCATGCTGTTTTAAACATTTACTGTGCTTTTAGGACTATCTGCTATTTCAACTTTTAATTGTGAGCATCTTCTTTTTGTACAATATAAAACAATAGCAAAAAATAATTTTTGGAGGCTAATTTTTGTAATTCTGAGCTTACATAAACCTTTCCTGGGGTCGTTATGAGGTCCCGTTTTGACGTTTATCGGTTACAAGAAAACAGACGAACCGACAAGCCAAGTTTTTATATTCTAGACTTTCTATTTGTATACATTGTAAAACAAAAACAGAAAAGTTTGCGTATTTTATAAAAAAATTGTGAATTTTCAAAATTTAATTAAAATCGATTTTTTTGGAGGCCAATATTTGAAATTTTGATCATTATATAAACCTTAATAAAACCTTCCCTGGGGTCATGTGAGGTCCCACACAAAATTTGGGCCCGATCGGTTCAGCCGTTTTGACGTTTATTGGATTCAAACAAATATACAAACAATGCACACAAAAATAAATAACTAAGGTTGGAATTAATGAAGCAGTTGAACTATGCATTAGCTATTTAAACTACTTCTCTCTTGCAATCTTGTCCACAGTAGAGAACTATCCGTACCTAGTTAAACGTATTCTTGATCAATAATTCCTCCCAAAACTCTTCTTGGTAACTACCAAAACTCTTGTTGGTAACTATCAAACTCTTCTTGGTAACTACCAAAACTCTTTTGTTAACTACCAGAACTCTTCTTGGTAACTACCAAAACTCTTCTTGGTAATCATTAATTCGGAAATCAAAACATTTAATTTTCATTAAGATGTTTTTTTTTTAACATTGAGAATATGTAATATGTTTTCTTAATAATAAATCAGAACTGACAAGTTGTAAACCTCGCGCTTTGACTTGAAATAGCGGTAGATCATTACTGATAACTCTTATATTTAAACATGAGTGCTAAATTACATTTCGACTTTTTTATACATATCTATATGTATACTTTGCTTTTCTGTCTGTCTGTTTGTTTGTTTGTATCCAATAAACGTCAAAACGACTTCACCGATTCGGCCCAAATATTTTGTGGGACCTCGCGTGACCCCTGAAAAGGTTTATGGATGATCGAATTTTCAAAAATTTGCTTCTTACAAAATTTTTTTTGAAAATTTTGAAAACCCGCAAATTTTTGGGGTTGTTTTTGTTTTACAATTTACACAAGGAGATTGAGAACATGTTCACGATTGAAAAAGAAGAGGGCGCAAAGCGCCCTTAAAGCCTGGTACATACACGAACAAAAAACAAACACTTTTATAAGTAGCATATCATCCATTAAGTAAAAAGGGGCTGTGTACAGTGCACAATTACTATGTTTCATGTTTATTGGACTTTTAAAAACTTAAGCCTAACAATTGTCTTCCTATTCCACAGTTTTGTGGGTTACACTGTACCTCTCTTTCTTTTAATCTCCCAGAGTGTAAATAAAGTAAGTCCGCTAAATGTTTTCGTTGCAAAAACCGACAATAACTTCCTTTAGTTTTAATCTATATTCTTAGATTGCGTGACTAGTTTTCTAACTAGTCAAAAGATTTTTTTCTTTTCTATTCTTTATTTAAAATCTTTGTCTAGACTTCAAAGTTCAAAGAAAACGTAGATTTCAATTTTTTTATCTAAATAAGCAACTTTTGCTTGTAGAGAATAATTTTTGCAATGTCAAAACGGAAAATTATCTTGAAGAGCATCTGGAATTCATCATATAATATTTCTTTTTCTTCTTTCGTTAAAATTAAACTCCTAAAAGTTAGATCCTTAAACTGTTTGATGCAGATTTTTATTTTGTTTAGACTTGTTTAAATCGTTTGATTTTTTAGTTTCTTAACAATTTACATTTACATGATTCATTTAGAAAACCGTTCTCCTAATGTTTGTTCACCAACAAAAATGATAATTCTAAATTATCCATTTAAGATTTTTCTGTAAACTGAGGCCGAATTTAAAGAATTTGAGCCGCGGCTTAAATTTAATCCGTCGCTCAAATATGGTTGGTTCCACTTAAATTTATCCAGTTTTCCAAGATTTAAGCTGGCGCTTAATTGAAACTGGTTTTTGGATGATTTGAGACGCGGCTTAAATTCATTAAATTCGGACACTGTTCAGGAAAAATATAAATTTTAGGGAACGGACATAAACTCCTAAAATTCTTTAAAAGAAAAAATGAAGAATAAAAATCCTGTTAAAAGTGATAGAAAACGAATTTATTTATCAGTATTTACTGTTTTATTTAGAGAGAAGGGAAATTTTTTTATTGCAGCAATATTGTTGGAACTAATTGATTGGCTAACTAATTGAGACTCGTGTAAAAAAGTACACTTCATAAAAAAAAATTTTTTTTGAAGGATTTTAATTAGCGCATTTGATTTTGACATTTCTAAGATTTAAATTGAATCTTTCAGAAGTTTAAACAGCAAGTGTGTTTTTAAGCGTTCTCGACTCTTGCCTTAAACTCTAGTTTTCTCGTTCCTATATCTTTGCAATCTGATGGTGTAAACTTGATATTTTAAACTATTTGGTATTACAAATTTTGAAATATCATAGGTCTACAACTTCATCAGGTTACAAAGTATTAAGGATCAGAAAACTAGAGTGAGTAAGAGGCAAGTTTTCAGTACCTTTCAACTTTTACCAAACTTCGTTCTCCCCCTTTTGATTTTTTAGCTGCGCCTTTTATGCCTGTGACCGTTTTCTACTCCAGAGGGTCGTTCAATGAAAAATGTATTTATTGTATTAAAAGGCTTTGCGTGCCGGAAACAATAAACTGAGAAAGTGAAATAGACAATTTCCTTTTTCTCTTCATTTCACTTTCTTTTCTCGCTGTTTTATTAATACTTCACTTATATTTCTCTTCCAGGACCCGGGGGGGTGGATATACATTTTATGTGAATATTTATTCATATCTCGTAGGTTTTGTTTTCCATCAAACAAAATATTTCAAACATCATAATTTATTTACGAACACGTAGCGATGCATCAATAGCTGGTTTTATTTAGAAAAAAACCATAAAAAACTTTCAGACTTTGGTTGTCTTACCATGTTTAGACCTAAAAACAAGAAGAGAAATTCTAATTAATGATAAGGTCTGCCCCCTTAGGAATATATAAAAAAGAACTACGCTATTTAAGCAAAGCACTGGGAGTTAGATGTCTAACAAATAATCCTAACTTCAATTAATTAACAATACACTGGGAGTTAAATGTCTAAAATAACTACACTTCAGAAGCAATTTTTCTGGTAAATTTCAATGATTTATAATTGATATTAGTACAGTACTACGATATATGAAAAATTATATGCAATTTCTAATATATCATATCTTGATTAAAAAATTAATTTACATTTTAGAAAACCCAAGAAATGTTCGTTGAGGTGGGCCTCATAGTGCATCTTGTGTTCCCCATTCCCAGTTTATGTTTTACCTGCATATGTTTAATACTTAACCCCCCCTCCTCCTGCACATATATCCAGCTAATTGAAAACAGGTCTAGGGAGATTAGTTAGTCTAGTTTTATCAGTCTTCCTCAAACTTAACTTTGCAGATTTTTCAAAATAAATTGATAGAAACAAAAATAGTCTTAAAAGTAAAATTATTTATAAAAAAACATTTTTTATATAGTTACAAGAGTTAAGGAATCTTTGCCATTAGTTCTGATTTTCTAATCCCTATATCTTTGCAACGGTGCAACCTAATGTTGTTAACTTTAGTGTCCTAAAAACAACAAGGATTCAATGTTATTATAAAGGAGTATCTCCTTTAATAACATTGAATCCTTTTTACATAGCAAACCAATGCTATTCACACAAAAATTGAGCAGTATTTTGTCAATCACCACTTTCAAGCTAAACCTAGGAACAATCGCAATGCATTATTGAAATGTATATGTCTAGGGCTACAATAAAGTATGGTGAGTCGAAGAGGTTGCGACACTTTAAGTTGAGGCTGTTTAAACATTTGATGATCAAGTTTCAGAGTGGAGGAAACCCACAAAGGATAATACTTCCGAGACGACTGTATACTTCCAAATCAATAAGTCATAGTGATTGATCCAAGCTTTAACGCAAAACGCTATGAGAATTTTGCCAATTACTTCTCCAAAACTAAAGGTAAAATCACGTGCTTCACTCCTGGATGCCGAGTCCATTAGCGACTGATCCAATCAGGGTTCAGTCATGTGTTTGTTGTCTATTCTGAACCAATAGAAATAGTACTGTGGTAAAATCTATCTTCCTATCTATCTCATTATCCAATCAGAGTTATGAATCCTTCAATCAGCGCTATCAGTAAATGGAAATATTTACTTCTACTGGAACTATGATGGTTTTAAAGTTCTGAAATAAACATAATAGGCATGATTCAATACGTACTCTTTACAGCAATAATGTGGAAGATAACTTCGTTTTTCTATCTAGAAATGAGTTTAGTTCTGATATTTCCTACATTTCTTCCTTCAGCAGAAATTAATTAATTAATTAATAATCTTGTCCTGTAACAAGAAGCATTGAGAACACGTTAATGGGATCCAACGGAATACAAGTATAATATATATAAATATGAATGATACAAGCAAAGAAAATATAAATGTATTGATACATGTATTGTTCTACAAATTCCAACCACATCATCTTAGGAATTATTTATGAGGTCTTTTCCTCTTTCGAGAAAATACCATACATCCTACAGTTAGGTACTATACATCCTACAGTTAGGGACTATACATCCTACAGATATTAGGGACTATACATCCTACAGTTGGGGGCTATACATCCTACAGTTGAGGAATATACATCCTACAGTTAGGGACTATACATCCTACAGTTAGGGACTATACATCCTACAGTTAGGGACTGTACATCCTACAACTAGGGACTATACATCCTACAGTTAGGGACTATACATCCTACAGTTAGGGACTATACATCCTACAGTTGGGGGCTATACATCCTACAGTTGGGGGCTATACATCCTACAGTTGGGGACTATACATCCTACAGTTAGGGACTATACATCCTACAGTTAGGGACTATACATCCTACAGTTGGGGACTATACATCCTACAGTAGGGACTATACAGTCACGACTCACAAAACTTAATTGATTGTTTATTATTTAAATATATTCTAGTGCTGGAGGTCTGGGTGTATCTACGTCTAGTGAAGAAGAGGAACTGGATAACGATCTCAGGCAGGGCATACAGAACATCATGTGAGTACTTACAATACATACAGTACATGTGAACACTGTACATTGTATAGACAGGTGTAGGGCATAAAGAACATCTTGAGGTAAACTCTATAATACATACAGTACATGTTCATACTGAGGGCAAAACTTAAGAAAATTATAAAACTCGCTACGATACCCGGTTTCCTGAAACCCAGGTTTGGCAGAGTTCGGGTTTCATGTTCTTAAAACGTATTTTGAAACTCTAGGAAACTGGGTTAAAATATGCTGTCATTGGAGTCTCCAGCTGTGGTGTTTTATGAATAAAGCTGCTACGCACTGGAAAGTGATCAAATTGGTATCAGTTTTTTGGCGTTATAGTCGGCCCATCCAAGGAAAGATTTAAATTTACACTCTTATAATGTCCAGAAAGGTGGAGCTACAGATTTTTTAAAAAATATCTGTAGTTGTGTGATGTCATCAGATACATTTGTGAATTTGCTGAGACTTTCTTTTAGTTTATAGAATATTTTTGGTACTTATTAAACTTAAAAAAGTTTTTTTTGCACAAGGATCTCATTAAAAAAAATTTCTAAGGCTACAATTTTTTTTTCTGTTGCATTCTAAATTTTTACAATATCACTAAGATTTTTAAGCAAAAGTAATTTACAGGACTTTTTGAAAAAAAAAACTATTTTAATGTATTAGGTAGATTGATGTTAATTTTTCTTCAGCAGTCTATTGATATTATTATTCTTACTCGGGCTATATAATTTAAAACTAGATTTTAGAAACTTATGAAAACAATTTCTGTTATATGGGACTAGGGGGGGGGGGGGGGCAAATTCGTCATTGCACCCCTCTTTTAGAAGAAAGGGGGGGGCACGTGCACCCTTGCACCCCCCCCCCTGGTTACGGGCCTGCTAGCAGATAAACGTAAATAAATTACTGTATTCACTTTTAACAGAAAAATGTTTTTAAGTTCGATTTGACTGTACTCTATTCAATATCGAGTCTATAGAGAGAGAGATCTTAACGGATCAAGTATTTGGAACATATATGAAGCCATTTAAAGCATAAATACGAAGAAATAGTGCTTCAAATATTCCACAATCACTACGAAACTCACTTTCCCAGCCGTAACCCTACTCCTATACAAGGGTTTCATTTTGAGGTATTGCCCCGTAACATTCTGAGTTTTCGGAGTTTCCCGAAACCCTTACGAAACTCAAACCCAGACTTAAGAGAGCTAACCCGGTTTCGTGGCCAGGTTTGGTTTGGGATACCCTGTAAATTTCTTTTAAGTTTTGCCCTCTGAGCATCATGTGAGTACTATTTATACATACAGTACATGTTTGCACTGTTCACTGTACAGACAGTTGTAGAGCATACAGAACATCATTGTGAGTACTTTACAATACATATACGATATATACAACACATTTGTGCAATGTAAATTGTACATTTTACAGACAGGGAAGGCAAACAGACTACAGGCCATCATATAAATCTGAATATTTAATTGCTATAATTTTGAATGTAAATCTTTTTAAATTTTCCCACACTCTTTGTAGTTTGAATGATATTATGAAGGCTACTCAACATCCTAATCCTGTAAATGTCCATAAAATGTGTTTATATTGACATGAAACAACTTCTTATTTTCCCTAAGCTAGGATTATACTAATCCAATGTTTAGAACTAATAATTAATGTTATTGTATCTTAAATATATTTAATATGTACATATGAATTATATATATGTCCAGTAAGCAGCGTTTGTACATTATTCATCGTATTCGTATTATTTGAGTGCAATGTCTTCAAATTTAAACTAAATTAAATCAAAAATTTTATTTCACTTTAGAAATAAGCCTTGCATATTTTCAGACAATTCCCCCCTTTTTTGTAAAGCTTTTAAAATTAAATCTTTATATGCAAGCAACTAAACAAATTAGTTTTTCTCGCTTTTCAGAGTAAAAGTAAATTTTGATGTCTATTTGAAGTGAACAAAACATTTTTTAGAGTTTCTTTTCTTTTTTATGCTCGTGAAAAAATAATTGTTAATTTTTAAGGTTCACTCTAAATTAACCTAATGTTTGGCAACTAAAGACTGATTTCTCATCTATAAATATCTGGCTCTATTAATATATACGAGATTAAATACTATATAGATATGATATTGCTTCACCAATATCGGAGTTTTAGAAGCTCAGATTTATCAGGTCTGATCTTTATACTATATAAATATGCACTGTTAATATATACGAGATTAAATACTATATAGATATGATATTGCTTCACCAATATCGGAGTTTTAGAAGCTCAGATTTATCAGGTCTGATCTTTATACTATATAAATATGCACTGTTAATATATACGAGATTAAATACTATATAGATATGATATTGCTTCACCAATATCGGAGTTTTAGAAGCTCAGATTTATCAGGTCTGATCTTTATGCTATATATATATGCACTGTTAATATACGAGATTAAATACTATATAGATATGATATTGCTTCACCAATATCGGAGTTTTAGAAGCTCAGATTTATCAGGTCTGATCTTTATGCTATATATATATATATGCACTGTTAAAAAGAAAAATCTAGCATTTTTGTTCTTAAAATATAACTATCAAATGCACGTACTTGTGAACATCTATTTCGAAATTATGAATCAGAATCTGAATGTCACATGATATATAACTAATTTTTATATCCCTCCTAATATGTTCGTAATGTCGACAATTTTTTCGATATGTTCGAAATTATAAATTATAAATAAATTATAAATTTATTACAAATGGGGGGGAGGGGAGGGAGTATTGAAAATTAGGGTTATTTATCCCTTATTTTCAACATACTTCTTTATTTCCAGCAGCTCCATATCTTCATTTATTCCATTCTTGGTTTCTGTTGTAACTTGAGTTTATTACTTCTTGTGTACACTGTTGTAGACCTCCTTTGGAACCTGATGACAGACATCTCTTGATTTACTGTCACATTTCTGTCTAGGAACCAATATAGAAATCTGTCCTGTAACATCATGGCAGGATTTATTTTGTACAGGGCTGCTCACAGGAACATTGACAGATTTGCATTCTTGTATACAGATACTTAGTCAGTATACACTCTGAGAACTTCATGTCATTCTTCTCTTGGCCTATCATGTCATTCTTGTCTAGACTTGACCCAAGAATTTACCTTTTGAACATTCTGGAACACCATCTTGGGAATATTCTGGTATACTTGAGTAGATTCATCCCAACCTTTTCCTTGGGTACCTCCGTGTACTGCATAGAGATCACTTCATCACCATGGATACCATTGCAGACATGATTGTTTACCCGGTTGCATTCTCTAACCTTCTCTTGTTCAGGAACCTACATTGCCGGACATTTTCAACCTTGCACTGGTGATCAGTCCCGATGTTGCACTTTTTCTAATGGGTGATCTTCTTCACGGACTTCTGCATGCTCTAGTACTCCTTCTTGGGGTTATTATAGCATTCGCTCCATAACACTTCATGACACAGTTTGCCGTTCATAGTCTCCAACTGGTTTTGTATCGTGCCGCAGTCCTGTTCCTGTGTCTTAGAATACTTCTTCTTGTATCCCGTCCATATAATCCTTCTCATCTTTGATGGAATACTTTTCGTTATAGTTGATGTTACACTGCTGTCCGTATCGCGTCTGACACCTCTTTTCATACTCATTTGGCACTTCTGCTTGGGAACATCTTGGCACTCTTCTTTATGCTGTTCTTCCCGTACATCTGTATACATCTTCTTTCTGTGCCTCTTCTTGCTGTACTTCTTCTTGCTGTACATCTTTTTTATGTCGACCTCTTGACTCCAAACATTATTGCCCCAGGTGTTTTTTCTTCCTTACTTCATCAAACTCTCTCTCCAGATTTATGTCTGGCTCCAGGTCTATACTTACCCGATATTTATTACATGTATACACTATACAGCTTTATTTCTTTAAACTTAATTTCTTGTTTGCGTATAGTTTCAGATATCAGTATTTGGGTTTAATGGTTCAATTCATGCTGAAGGTTTTTGTTTAAATTTTGGCTCTAGCTTCGTAATTATGGTTTAAGGGTTTAAGATTTTAGTTTTAAGTTTTAGGTTTGAGCTACACGGTTCCGGTGTTTTTAAACCCAGATTTCAGCTTTATAATGTCAGGTTAAAAGTTGTTATAGTTTAATCCTAAGGTTTAAGGTTTATTTCTAGTGGTTTGAATTTAAGGTTTATTTCTAGTGGTTTGAATTTAAGGTTTAATTCTAGTGGTTCGAATTTAAGGTTTAATTCTATTGGTTCGAATTTAAGGTTTAATTCTAATAGTTAAAATTTTAATTTTAATTCTGAGGGTTAAAATTTAAGGTTTAGTTCTAGAAGTTCAAATTTAAAGTTTTGTTCTAGTGGTTTAAATTTAAGGTTTAGTTCTAGTAGTTCGAATATGAGGTTTAATTCTAGTGGTTAAAATTTAAGGTTTAGTTCTAATGGTTTTAATTTAAGGTTTATTGCTATGGTTAAAATTTTAATTTTAATTCTAGTGGTTCAATTTTATGGTTTAGTTCTTGTAGTTCAAATTTAAGGTTTAGTACAATTTTAAGGTTTAATTTAAGAAGTTCAAATTAAGGTTTAATTCTAGCGGTTCGAATTTAAGGTTTAGTTCTAGTGGTTTAAACTTAAAGTTTAGTTCTAGTAGTTCGAATATGAGGTTTAATTATAATGGTTAAAATTTAAGGTTTAGTTCTTGTAGTTCAAATTAAAGGTTTAGTTCTAGTAGTACAAATTTAAGGTTTAGTTTAAGTAGTTCAAATTAAGGTTTAATTCTAGCGGTTCGAATTTAAGGTTTATTTCTAGTGGTTTGAATTTAAGGTTTAATTCTAATGGTTCAAATTTAAGGTTTAGTTTTAGTAGTTCAAACTTAAGGTTTAGTTCTAGTTGTTCAAATTTAAGGTTTAGTTTTAGTAGTTAAAATTAAGGTTTAATTCTAGTGGTTCGATTTTAAGGTTTAGTTCTTGTAGTTCAAATTTAAGGTTTAGTTCTAGTGGTTCAAATTAAGGTTTAATTCTAGTGGTTCGAATTAAAGGTTTAGTTCTAGTGGTTCCAATTAAGGTTTAATTCTAGTGGTTCGAATTTAAGGTTTAGTTCTAGTGGTTCAAATTAAGGTTTAATTCTAGTGGTTTAAATTTAAGGTTTAATTCTAAAGTTTCTAATTCAAGATTCAGTTGTAAAGATTAAGGTTAAAACCTCTAATGGTTCAGTTTAATTCTAAGGTTTTAGATATAAGGTTCAGCTCTAAGGTTTAAGGTTAGGTTCTAAGATTTAAAAATAGTTCTAAGAGGTCAGGTTCGCTTAAATATAAGGTTTTAGGTTTCATGTTTAGATTTAAGGTCTCTAAGGTTTCAAGTTTAGTTCTAAGGTTTCAAGTTTAGTTCTAAGCTTTCAAGTTTATTTATTAGGTTTTAGGTTTTGTTCAAAGGTTTTGGCTAGAGTCTAAGGTTTCAGGTTTAAAGTTTAGTTTTAAGGTTTCAGGTTTGTTTTGATTTAAGATTCTAGGTTTAAGGTTTATTTCTAAGGTTTTAGGTTTAGTTCTAAGATTTCAGTTCAGTACAGATCTAAGGTTTTAACATTAAGGTTTCAGGTTTAGTCCCAGGTTTCAGGTCCAAGGTTTTGTTCGAAATTACCTGCTCTTTTCTTACATTTATAAACTGGGCTACGTAGGATAAAGGTTGAGAATAAAGGTTGAATGTATACCAAGGGAGATAAATTTGAATATTATACGAGAATTTGAATTGATAATTTGAGGATACTTAGGCAAATTAACATACATTATAAAATTCAAGTATAAATTCTTTTATCGCCTTTGGATTATCTCGCAATTTAGTTTTTAAAAACTGGGTTTAAAAAATCATTTATCTTTCATTATCTGAGCAGTAAATTTTTACTAAATTATTTTTTCTATTCTACTCTAAATTATTAAATTATATTATATTCTAATAAAATCTATTCTATTCTATTCTAGCTATTTTATTCTTCTATCAACTCTATTATATTCAGTCGAAAGTGTCCGTGTTTAAAAAATAGTTTGAGATGTAAGTTGTATACTTTTTTGAATTGTCGTCTTATTAATTATTATATATATTGACATTCGTCTCGAAATGTACATCAATATTAATGATCGCTAATTATTTTATTATTTTTTCAATCTAAATATTCGTTTTTAACAGAAACTAGTTGCATGTGTTATTATCCAATCATCCAACGGAATTTAAACTGACGGGAAAAATAATTAAAAACATTTTACAACAATTTTAATAATTAACAAATTTAAATTAGATAAAATACCACAAAAAAAACCAAGAAAAACAGTTTCATAGTTTTTTTTTCAGATCAAATACAACTATTTTTGTATTTAGGAAGTTACGGGATGAATATGATCGTCTTGAAGGAGCTTTGAAGAAGATGGGAGTAGAACAAGACTGTTCAAATACCGAGGAGGAGGACGGATATAATGCTGAGAGTGATCTCGAGGTAATTATCACACTTAAAGGGACTGTACGCCTAATTTCAAGGGACCCTCCGTTCAAAGATGGCAATGCCCGATTCACAAGAGGTATCCTGTAAACCTTTGACTTTGAGGAAAAAGAACCCTTTGTGGTTATTTCTCAGATAGTGTTCGAATTGACATAAAACGGGATTGTACGCTAAAAAGTTTACCTGTTGATGTTACATGTTACATGTAAACCTAGAAATTGCCGAATGTTTATGTCTGAAGCGGGTTAAAAAAAAGTTGAATGTAATTATTTATTTTCTGACCAGTAAAAGTTTTAAAGGGCACTGTTGTGAATCGGAAACGATATTTTATTAATGAAGGGTCACTTGAAATTACGCCTACAGTCTCTTTAACTGAACAAGACTCGCGCAAAACCAGCAATAGATACGGGTACATATTTATTAGAATAAACTCAGTCAAGCTTAATCTATTATTGCAAATCAGTGAAAAAGATTTAATATTGTAACTTTTAAATGTCCAACAAAAAGTATTGAATATGTAAATGTGAAAAATAAGGGAAAGAGTAAAGGTGTATATATACTCTCAACCTAGGGCATGGACTGCCTTAACATGATTTTAAGCAAATCTTTGCTTTCAAAGTTCCATTGGGGATTCACAACGAGAGCCTTTTAATTTGTATTCAACTGTCAACGATACTTTTTTATGGCCCACGAATTAAGTTTGAAAACAATGAATTATGCTTCATTCACAGAAATGTTACGTTTAAAGGTAATGGTGTCAAAAAGAAATCAAGAATATGAGAATGCATTGACGACCTATTAATCGTTTTTAAAATGATAATGTATAGCAAGGTTTATGTTGCACAAAAATTCCGCTACTTTTAAACTTAAAAGAAATTTAAGATTTGTTTCGGTTTTTAGATGACTCAGAAATATATGAAAATTTGACAAATTGAAACAAAAAAACTAGTTTTATTGCTTTTCTAGCTATGCCTGAAAATCTAAACTTTCACTTAGAAAATTGACCAACTCCATTTTCAAATGATCAAATATGCAAAATACTTATTTACATATATAGAAGATGCGAAATTTTTTTCATAACGGATTGAATGGAAGAAAAATGAACAAAAAAAGGACTTTTGTAACCGTTGGGACTTTCTTTCTTTAATTTATGAAATCTTCTTTAATTTTTGAATCTGCATGCAGATTCAAAACTTTGAATAATGGATTTGAATCCTTGCCACAAACTCAAATTTTCTAACCCCTGTAACTTTGCAACCTAATAACGAAAACCTTTGATATTTCATACTTAGATTATTTGATCTTACAGAATTCATAGTTTGAAATATCTAAGATCTACGGCATTGGATTACAAAGATATATGGATTTGAAATTCAGAGTTAGTGGCAAGAACTCAATGAAAGCAAAGGAATTGAGTCTTTGCCACAAACTCTGAATTTATATTCCCTATATCTTTGGAACCCAATGTCGTAAATCTTTGATATTTCAAACTTATATTATTTGATCTAACACAATTCATAGTTTGAAATATCTAAGGTCTACGACACTGGAATCCAAAGATATAGTGTTTAGAAAAGCAGAGTTTGTGGCAAAGACTCAATTCTTTTACAATTTTGCAATACAGTCTTGGGATCACCTGTAATCACCCTCAATTTTTGTACTTACAATACAGGGAAATAAAGGAGATATTGAAACATAATTCCATATCAGTTTTATTTGATAGATTTAAATTCAAATAAGCATCGTTAAAAATCACATTTTGGAAATCCCGGATTTGGGGTTTATGGATTTTATTGCTTTTAGTAGATAATAATAGTATACACTGTAGTTTTGAATGTGTTAAAGGGATTGTAAGCTAATTTCAAGTAACCCTTCATGCAAAGTTGGTAATGTCCGATTTACAATGGTACCCTTTAAAGCTTTGTCTGATCATTGTTTATAATTTAAAAAAATGATTAGTCTTAACTGTGGTTTCTCTACAAAAGTAACTTGCGATGTCTACTGCATGAAAACATATATGAACTAAATCAGAATTACACACTAACCTAAGAAAACAAAGTTATCTTCCACATTATTAATTTGATATAGATTTCTAGGGTATCGCTGTGAATCGGGCATTGCCATGTTTGAAATAACGCTAACAGTCCGTTAAACTGTAGTTTTATTCTATGATAGGATGATGATGATGAGAAACCTAGACAAACGGATATATACACCCTGACTCCAGCTACCTTACAGCATAGAAATTCGTCTCATCCTTCTCATTCGTCCCATCCTTCTCATTCGTCTCATCCTTCTCATTCGTCCCATCCTTCTCATTCGTCTCATCCTACTCATCCTACTCTACTGGACAGAGTCGACGAGGTATTTTATTTAGTTATCAGTAAACTTATTTAGTTTCAAAAATATTAATGAAGGATAGGTGCTAAGAAACCTAAAGCTTAGATTTTGTTAAATTGTTAAAAAAACTACAATCTTTGGTTTGATCATACATAGATGGTAGTTCTTTACAGACTTGCGAGTTGTTTATAAAGAAGTCATTCTTTAAAAACTTAGTTTTTATCACATGAAACAAGTTTAAGACTTCCTTTGGCGGTTGTTTACAAAAAATAGTTCCCTAAAATACATTATTTTGTCTTAAAAACTAGTTAAGTTGTAATTGGCAAAGTTCTCATAGATTTTTTGCTCGAGCAATTGCAACCATTAAATGACTGCATGTTTGTGCCTGTGTTTCAAATCACTCTCTCCTCTTTAATATCATGTAGTTAGTAGAACTCTTATATGATCAACGGAAATGAGTTCTTGCAACAAACTCTGATTTTCTAATACCTATATCTTTGCAACCCAATGCCTGAGGCTTTAGATATTTCAAACTATGAATTCTGTTAGATCAAATGATCTAAGTTTGAAATATCAAAGGTTTACACCATCAGGTTGCAATGATATAGGGATTAGAAAATTTGATTTTGTGGCAAGAAGTCAGTTCCTTTAAGCTAACATAATATTATTATATTCCCAATCGATTTTTGAATTTCTAAAAGTTGTAAAAATTCACAGAATTAAAAATTTACATATAATCCGTAATCTGGTTTAGCAACGGAATATAATATAATATGAGTTAGTGGTTATGTAAAAAGTTAAAATAATGTACATTTTAGCATAATTTTCCACAAAAACTTGCTTTTGTGCCTTGTATTTAATTCATAATATGTTTTCCTCTACCATCTGCATTTTATAATGAAAATTGCATCATTCTTCTGTTTTCTTTTGTTTGCCTTTATTTTGTTAAATATGAAAAGTATATTATCATGACATCTAGTAGTAATGTAAATGAACAATGCTCAGAAGCTTTTACAACTATTTGGGCGGACCCCCCCCCCCCCCCCGGCCCCTCCTCGCAAGAACCATCACCCTCCCAACCTCATTTCCCCCCTCCGTTCACAGCTTAGCGTCCAGATACATTTCCCTCTTCCTTCACAGTAGTGTACAGATACATTAACTTTTCTTGGCATTTTCCTCCTTTACCAAATCTTATCTTAAAATGTTCTTTTTAAGAAAATATTCTCAATCTCTGGGGATCAAGCATTGTTATTTTTTATTTTAAAGTACCCACACTGGATATCGAAATCCAGCGTTCAAGATGAACCATATAATTATCAGTATTAACATACGCGATGTTAATTTCGATATTATAAAACCAAACATATTTTATATATTTTTTATCTCCATTATTTTTACCTAACACCCCCCCCCCCTTTTTGCAGCACAGACCAGACCAGGGGTGGGGGGGGGGGAATAATGAGGTGGAATAGTTAAATTATTACCGTCTCTCACGAAATGAATAATTTCACGCCATTAATTATAATTTCATTTGAACTTTTTCCTCCAGTTTTGGTTTCTTCTATGAGAAAAGCAAATTCAAAATCAAGACATGTGTGTTCCTCTCAATAGCTCCTTCTAAAAGAAGTGTCATAATAGGAAAAAATATAAGATTTTAATCTAACGTGGAATTTACTTTAGTTTGACGTGATGGATTTATCATGTTTTTTGTGAACTTACATTTACAATTTATCAGATTATCTCATACTTGTGTTTGTTCTAAATCTGCACATTTTTAAACTGAGGAAAAGTCTTATAACCTTTTTCATTAGGTTTCTTTATTTGCTTTCCGGGAGTTTAACCACAGCTCTTTAAACCTCTCTGTCACAAATTTGAATCCAAGAAGATGAGAGAGAATTGAACGCGACTAATTTGATTCCAAAGAGATAAAAAATAGAATTAGGGGAAAGTTTAGATAAATTTGGAGTATAGCCTCTGATACTGCGGCTGTGTGATTAATTGTAGTATACATTTATTAATTGGACTATGTTAGGTCAAATAGAGATAATTTTGGGGCCGAGCGCTGCGGTATTCGGGGGAAAAGGAGGCCACCTCTTGAAACATTCCTTTTTTGAGCCCCTGTTTCATATCTTTATTTTGAACTGGTTTTAGGAAATTGCCAAATCTTTGTTTAATCCTCATTTGGCAAGAAATCATTAAGAGAATATAGAATAAAAGTTAGTATCTATTTATAGTTTCTTGTAGGAGTAAGTATTGGAATTCTAGTTAACACAAGGGTTCAAGGAGGGGAAAGTATTGGAGTGGGTGGGGGGGACTATTGTGTGTGGGGTGGGGGGAGATTCATCACTTAAATCCCCAAAAATAGTTCATATTTCTTAGACAAAAAAAAGCGTTTTTCTCAAAAAGTATGATTTCAGTGATTTAACAACATTTCCTTTTTTATTTCACTTTTTTATATATTTTCATATGATTTTTTATATATTTTCATATGATTTTTTATATATTTTCATATGATTTTTTATATATTTTCATATGATTTTTATATGTTTTCATATGATTTTTTTATATGTTTTCATGTGATTTGTTATATGTTTTCATATGATTTTTTACATGTTTTCATATGATTACAAAGAAGTTGAGTCTTTGCCACTAATTTAAATTTTCTAATTCATTTATTCATTCTGATCTAACAGAATTTATGTTTTGAAATATCTTAGGTCTAATAAATTGGGTTGATAAGATAAACAGATTAGAAAATCAGAGTTTGTGACTCAATCCTATATATTTTTATAAAAGTTTCTAATGTTCAGTCGATCATATGGTTTAAGTCTAAACCTGGAATTTTAGAATAATTTTCATGGAAAAGTTGAGGAAGGAGTCTAATCAATTCTAGATCTTTTCTTTTCTTGGATTAAACTAAGGAAGGGAGAACTAGGAATCATGATTTCATGTTTAATTTTTCTGGAATCAAGAACGCACATATAGATTTTCTTTTATTTTGACATTTTTAGTCTTTAATTGCTGTTGGGAAAAACAGGGTAGGACGGTTTTTATGACCAAAAAATTGTGTGGTGAATTTTTCAAAAAATTAATGAAAGGACAGAATGGGAAGCAAAGTTCTCAAAAACTTAAAAGAAAAAGATAGAATGGGAAGCAAAGTCCATTACAACTTGAAATTGAAGATAAGAACATGAGAAGCAAAGTTCTTGAAAACTTAAAAAAAAGAATAGAATTGGAAGGAGAGTTTGGGTAGCAAAGTCCTTGAAAACTTGAATGAGAAGAATAGAATGGGAAACAAAGTCCTTGAAAACTCGAATAAGAAGATTATAATGGGAAGCAAAGCCCTTGAAAACTCAAATAAGAATAATATAATGGGAAGCAAAGTCCTTGAAAACTTGAATGAGAAGAATAGGAAATAGAGTAGCAACGTTCTTGAAAACCCGAAAGAAAGGGTTAGAATTGGAAGCAAAGTCCTCGAAAACTTGAAAGAAAAAATAAAATTAGAAGCAAATTCCTTGAAAACTTGAATAAGAAGCATAGAATGGGAAGCAAAGTCCTTGAAAACTTGAATAAGAAGCATAGAATGGGAAGCAAAGTCTGAATAAGAAGGATAAAACTTGAAAGAAAGGGATAGAATGGGAAGCAAAGTCCTTGAAAACTTGAATAAGAAGCATAGAATGGGAAGCAAAGTCCTTGAAAACTTGAATAAGAAGCATAGAATGGGAAGCAAAGTCTTTGAAAACTTGAATAAGAAGGATAAAACTTGAAAGAAAGGGATAGAATGGGAAGCAAAGTCCTTGAAAAATTGAATAAGAAGCATAGAATGGGAACCAAAGTCCTTGAAAAATTGAATAAGAAGGATAAAATAAAAAGGATAAAACTTGAAAGAAAGGGAAAGAATGGGAAGAAAAGTCCTTGAAAAATTGAAAGAGAAAGATTGTGGATTGTCTGTTGGAAAAGTGGGAGGTGCCTCTCCTAGACCACAGGATGACAAATCTCCAGTCTGGTCACACATTAAAGAATCTAGAAGGAGATCACAGACCAGATCAAATATAAGGCTAGGGAACTAGAGAATTAAAGGGAGGGTTCACGAAAATTTAAAAGGATAGCTATTTAATCGGAAACATTTTTATTTCATTGCAATAAAAGATGATTTCTGAAACCATGATCAAACGAAGTGGAGGATTCTCTAGATCTGTTTAATCTTTAAAGACATTGTATTGAAATTAGTTCAGCTTTGGTCAATTAATTTTCTATAAGCTTTGTCATAAAAACTCTGAATTCAGTAATCTCACATACGCTTGTTTATATATTTTTCTTCAATTTTTTCCACTTGAAGGGACTGTAAGTGTAATTTCAAATGACTTTAAGCTATAAATATGTTTTATTCTTATTCTTATTAGTGTTTATTCTGATGTTTTCCTGCTGTAGCAATGCACAAAGTCCGAATTTAAAGAATTTGAGCCGCGGCTTAAATTTAAGCTGCGGCTCAAATATGTTTGGACTCCACTTAAAATTGTATTAAATTTTTCAAGATTTAAGCCGGCGCTCAATTGAAACTGGTTTTTGGCGGATATGAGACGGGGCTTAAATTCATTAAATTCGGACTCAAGTCACTTTTTACACAAATCCGTAAGTTTAAAGATTGTTGAAATATAGACCAAAACATTTTTGATTTCAAATAAATGAAACCAAATGCTTCTCACTCTGGTTAGTCAGGGGTGCCATATATAAATACCTAATGCTGAAACTCGATATCAACTGCAGAAAGTGTTAAATAAAGCTGTCTTGTACTAAAGGACTATATAAAATAGCGCTTTCTAAATTCAATAGTTCCAACCTCTGGTCATTCTAACTTTTTGTCGGTTTGAGGTATATATAAATGTGAAGAGCAGGTAGTGAAGAGGGATAAGTACTTATTATATGATAATCCTCTATTGATCTTCTCTAGATAGTCCACACAATGCAGATGTAAGAGAAAAGAAACACGTCAACATTTTTCCATCTTTATATCAGGCTAACTCTTCATTTAACAGTCGACAGCCACCTTTGCTTCAACCTTAATCTTTAAAGGGAGTGACCGGCAATGTATGGTAGTTAACCTGAAGATGTAGTATTGGGGAAACATTTTTTAGGATTCATTTGAAACATGTAGAACATTTTAATGATGTATAATTACTGAGTTTAAGCGCAAAGTCGACGTTCAAAATCATTCATTTGAGTGGTAGTGTTTTGAGAATCTTTTTTTTTTTAAATTATTAAATAATGACGACAAAAAATGTAAAAAAAATCTAAAGTTAATTAATCAGATGAGGAACATATTTCTCGATTGAAATTTTCTCAATAAATCAATGTTAGAGAAAATTATTTCTTTTTCATCATTATATTGAATTTCTTATTCTTTATGAATTTGTTGACAGATTTCTTCAAATCCTTCAAATGTCGTCTTTTTAATGAATTTTTATTTTCTTAACCTGTTTCTAAACATTAATTTACTGTCAAAATTTTACTACACTTTTAGTCGTCGTTATTGAATAATTTTTTTAAACCGATTCTCAAATTCATTTCTCAAAAATTAACAATCTATGAGGATTTTAAAGATTGAATTTTGCTTTAGCTGAACAAACGTCTCATAGTTCTCAAATGAATCTTAAACAAATTTCCGTAATACTGCATTCTCAGTTTACCTACCATGCATTGCCGGTCACTCCCTTTTAATTTGTGATAATAGGATGAATTTTTGACAAAGCTTATTGGACAGATTTTATAAACTTTTGAAATCACCATATTTAAATGGAAAGACTGGAATGAGATTAGAGGGCTGATAGTGGTTTTTAAAATCTAAAGGGTTGCATATAAACCTTTTCATTATTTTTGGTTGTTTTGGATTGATCAAGTTATGAGCAGCTAGAACTATATATATTGGAGGGAGGATAGAACTATATATATTTGAGGGATGATAGAACTAGATATATTGGAGGGATGATAGAACTAGATATATTGGAGGGATGATAGATCTAGATATATTGGAGGGATGATAGAACTATATATATTGGAGGGATGATAGAGCTATATATATTGGAGGGATGATAGAACCATATATATTGGAGGGATGATAAAACTATATATATTGGAGGGATGACGTAACTAGCTATATCGGAGGGGGGTGGGGTCATTTTTACTGAGTACTTAAGATGAACAATTCTGTAATTGTGTTGTTTCGTTAAGTTTTATCTAAACTAAGTACCGATACTCAAGAAATGTTGTTTTCAGAGCCTGAAAGAAGAAATCTCATATCTACGAATGATCGTGAAAATAAAAGAATGAGACAATGCTCTCATAAAAGGAAAATAGTATTATCTTCTGTGAAAGTTTTCATATTGAGGTTGTCACACAAACATAAGGAATTTCTTCTGTAACTCTTTAAACCAGGAAATATAAATTGAGATAAAATGTTGGTATATATATCCCAGGGGGATAAATCCTTTATCTCACTTCATCTACAATCCTATTCTTCAATATTTGGTTGTTCTTCTTTTCTTAATCTGTCCGTTGTTGGTTACAAAAACATTGTATACTCAGAGTAGTATATTTTTAGTAAAAAAAGCAAATTCAAGTTTTTATTTATTTGCTTTGGGATAAGGGGCGGGTACATAGGCTCGTTATATTGACTTATTGGTGAGTTGTTTGGTAGTTTGTCTGGTTAGTTGTTTGTTCTTGTTTGGAACTTTGTTGTTTGTGTTTGGTTGATGGTCTTTTTGGTTGATGGTCTTTTTGGTATGGCTAGTGCTTTGTTTAAAGTAACTGTAGATCTAGTTTCCATCTTTAAATGTGATTAATTCTGCCAATTTCATCTCTCCAGTCAGCCACATAAATCTACTCAGAAAACAGAGATGAAAGTTTTTAATTTTCTGACAAAAAAGGTGGAATATCTCAGTCATTTTTGCTCAGATGAAGTTTTAAAGGGGGCATTTAACTCTTTAAATGGAGGGTCACTTGACAGTCCCTGTAAGGGTCTGCTGATCTGTTTAGTGGTCTGATATGAATGGAATGTCGGCCTGGGTTTGTTTGTCTGCTCAAGTTTGGACAGGAAGTCGATACCATGGTTCGGAAATGCATAGAGAGAGAACCCTGGCCCCGCCACCAGATTTACTTAGTTTCTCTCCGCTGTACTTTTAACAATTTACAAACCTCAAAACTCTGTTAAAAACAAACAAACAATGGCTGCCATGTGCTACTGAAAACTTTTCTTCGAATTTTTAATGAATTCCGGATGAATTTATTCTGTCCCAAAGGAAATTAAATAATTGCTCCGGAGAATACAAATGGTTCCGTCCTTCCAGATTCACGCAAAACTACCTAGTAAAAATATACAAAAATGCCAAAAATCTTCATCTACGTATTTAATAAAACTGGGCTCAAAAGTTTATTTACCTTCAATGAAACATCCACGAATTATGTTCCATGTTAATATTCTAGTAGAAATGTAAACAATAACAATATTATTGTGTACTGCATTAATGAATAAGAAGCTGTCCGAAGTGAAGAGCCACATTATACCTATACTACAAAATATTCAAGTAGAAGATACAAAATATTATTCATAAAACTTATGCTATTTTGCCCACAACTTAAGATACCCCCCCCCCCC